>NW_025782311.1:0-34999 GCF_021130785.1 Homalodisca vitripennis | reverse complement strand
TAGTGATTTTGAGGCCCTTTTCCGTGTAACAGTGAAGCTTTGTCGAGATCTGAGAGTCCGTGCAATGGTGAGGCTTTGTAGAGAGCTGAGCTTCCGTGAAATGGTGAGGCTTAATAGAGAGCTGAGATTCCGTGGAGCTCGTTAATTTAGCTTCGGAGAACTTTGTTAAAGAAAGGCTAAGATTGTGTAGTGAATACAGATAAAACGCGAAAATCTTTGTATGAAGGTTGGTAAAAAAAATTATTTTTATACATTATTATTTACAGGAGTTAAAAGCTAACTGTGAATGTAAAATTTTTCCTTTAAAATTCTAGAAAATGCATGAACTGAGTGCACACAATACCTGCAGTACCATAACTACCACAGTCCGTATCGGTGCATCTTAGAATATCTCAAACTGTTCCAAAACAAGAGATGTAAATCCAATTTAATGGTGTGGGTAAAGTTTCTAATAAAATACTCCAATGATATAAAGCATTTCGTGGTAACTTACAAACCCCTATATAGTTTAAAAAAAAAACTATTATAAGCTGTGTTTCCACATTAAAAACAAATAGTGTGGGTTACTCATACTCGTTATATAAAATGGCTTCAATACACGCCTTAATCATTTATCACTATTACTATTAAGATTAGCTACTTTCTTGAATAAATCAACAACATTACCTCCATTATTTATTCATTATATATGAAATCGGAAAATAATAATACAAAAATATATTGCCACCATAATACGACACATATATTAATGACTGTAAACCAAATTGTAATGAATTAAATACTTGTCTAATACAATAATTATATCTTAAATAGTAAAAGAATCTTAGCAATATATATTAGATACTTGTATTTGAATTTAATATAGCACAGAAACTATTTTGAAAGTAAATGATTATTTTACACAATTTGTACAATTAATTAAATCGTTTTTTAAATAAAAACTCTATGACTCACTACTACAAGCTAAAGTACTCTGGAATACATATTACATCACTAGGTGTTAACATGTTGAAATAAATCTTCCACAGAGCTCTGTTACGTCCGCTACGTTCCAATCAGATCTAGGACTATTTTCATCACTAACGTTTCTCAGGCATAGTTCAGTAATATGAAAAATAAATACAAACGACTTTTTTGAAGTTTCAAAGCAAGCAAATAAATAATGTTGAGAAAATTATAGATTTTATTTATCAATTGAATTTTTATTAGAATAAATAATTAGTAAACATTGGCAACAGTAATAATGAAGAATGCGAAAATTAAAAATACGTATTTAATTCAATGATTATTCGACATTCTTAAATTGTAGCTGTTAGAAACGGTTTTGTGTCTACTGATCTACAAATCAGTGTGACCGAATCAATCCCTATTAATCCAAGACTTTCAATTTAAAGAAAACTAAAGTATAAAGCTACATAATCACAGGCAGAATTGTAGACGACTGCTGTGCCTATACCCGCCGGGGCTTACTGAGGCTGCCAATCATGGAAATAGATATTGACTTTTCTCTCGCTCTCACTAAGCTTGATCTCCTTCAGTAAATGTATGATTCTAAACATTACACGTTATTATTGAAAGTATGATATATTTGTATTTTTAGAAAAACCAGCCATTAAAAAAACTTTACATTTGCACATTGATTTGAATGTAAATAAAACTTTAAACATTGCAGTCAAAACCTGAATTTAAACAATTAATAAGTACTACTCGTATGATATAAAAATGAGTTACTTTTAGATCAAATTAATCAGTCTATATATTAATCATTAAATCATTAGAGATTATCGTATATATTGATATAACACATGTATCATTTACTAACTGATACCTATATTAGATTCATTGTTTAATTCAAGGCGATTCTATAGATCACGGAATATTGACAACATAAATGCATAATTATAATTTTATGCAGGTGCAATTATATATTAGAATAGATTTATTTTATCTCACGAATGCAATTCTTATCCCAGATTATATTTTATTCTCTCTCACAATACAATAATATGGCTTACTAGAAATAATAAGTAAAACAAACTTTAATACAAATCAAGGAAAGGATCAATATTTCTATGAAAAGGCATTTTAAAAGACAGAAAAATAAAATCTTTTAATATAAATAGAACACAGTGTGTAGTTATAATAGTAATAATTCTCTACCTGTGTCTTTGCAAATGAACAAATGGCGTAAAAACCTTTACTTTTAAACTTTATTGTCTACTAAATATTATACTACATTTTACAATCGATTTTATTTTTGTGTTTAAAAGTTTTCTTTTATATATATTATATATTTCTAAATTATATTTATGAAAGCAATATTCATTCCTATTTTAAAGTATTATAACGTGTTGTACTTACTGAAACCAGTATCTTTTCTTTAAACTCGTAATACATTAATTTTAAAATTTATGCTCTAGCCTACATATATAATTAAATACCTAAGAGTGAAACTGTAATCATAGCCTAACAAGTTTGTTTTTAACCTACAAAATGTTCATTTTTTAATTAAAACATTTCCGATACAAAGCTTAATCATTCGTACAACGATGAAAAGTGGTAATACCGTGATATAATTAAACAAAATTACAATGAAGTCAAAATTTTGCGAAACTTAATTTATATAATATATATAACATCCGAGAACCTGTTACAATCAAATAATGAACTAGCTTTACAGCAGTATAATGAATGGTTGGATTCTTCTGTAATGGGAAAGTCCATTCGCGACACAATATCCGTCAAAAAGCGTGGTAGTGTTTAAAAATTCGCTTGGTTTCCTGTATTACTGGCCATTCATCTACTTCACCGCTGACACCGTTATGTGGGCAGAAAGAAAGGGATTCTGTAAATCTGTTTTGATATATGTCTTTGATGTATGCTATTTTAAGTGAGATTATTGCGCAACATATACAACTTTTTCAACAGAATTTATGTGAGAAATGTAATTACAAAAGAAAAATATGAAATAGATAATATAGCGTTTTAAAGCATTGCATTCTTGTATTACTATTTGTGTATTGGGTGCTACCAAGGTGCTTTTCTATTTAGATAGTGTACAGTTTTAATATCAGTTTATTTTTCTTCGTGAAACTTTGTACATACTTTTTTATTCACTTAATGTTATACGAACGTTATTATCACATAGCAATATGCAGCCCTCCAAAATATAAGATTTTCTAAATATTTTAATTCTGGCCATATACAGTGTATACAGTTTTGCAAATACTATCAAGGTTTTTGGACGAATCAGTGTTAATAAGAACAATTCAGTTATGGTAATTTGAGCCTTTTGTGGTTTAACGTAAATATTTTTTTATACATCAAGATATACTGCTTTGAGTATGCACTTTATGGGTAAAACATTTTTAAATTACAATTTGAAACTTTGGGTCTGTAAAAGTAACAGGTTGTGATATAAGTGGTGCGGAGTGTTTTTCTTGAAGTTTCTGTTCAGTTTGTTTTAGCCTCGTTTATACTAGAGAAAAGTAAATTTATTTTGAACTAAATTATAAATGTTTTTTTCTTTGAGTTTTATAAGAAACTCAAAATTTTTATTCGATATTATTTTTGAAACATTAAGTGTAATTTTATCTATTTTATTTGAAAAAAGAAAACCTTTTCTTGAGAAAACGTGTACAACAAAAGTGTTTGTGTAATCGTTTAGCAAATGAATTTTAATATCTAAGAAGTGCAGGGATTGTTCTACGAAATACGTTTTAATTTGAAATTAATAATCTGATAATTAATTAATAAATTTTAGAATCATTACACAAATTAATCTCTTGTCTATTTTACTATAATAAATATAATTAAATAGATTGTAATGACTTGCGGATCTCTCTATAACTCCAAGTCAGGGTGTTTCCTCAATTACTTGGATTGGTTCGTTTTCTCCCCGCTAACATAATCGGTGGGTATTTTTCTTTTTATTGACAGAAACTAAATTTGATCGCGTTCGTATTGACAAAATGCTTTTCAAATTGTTATTTTTAGAAGTGTAAGATACATGAATTCAGTTTAACGTAGGCTTTGATCTCTAGATTTTGTTTTTGATTTGATACAAAGAGCCATGTCATCATCAAATTGATTCATCTTACTGGGGGACATAATATGGTCTTTTTAGTTAGCTTGACACGGTTTTGCGTGCTCTCTGTCGCTGGAAAGCATGATGGAAGCCATTTATTTGGTAAAACTTAATACCTGAAATACCATTTATCTGTAAATTATGCAACATTGTCGTTTGATGCAAACAGGTGAATGCTTTTAAAAGTACAAGAAATATGCTAAGCATCTGTTCTTGCCACTCCAAGCCATTAAAATCACAATCACAGATTTGTAACATTTTCAACAGTCCATTTTCTTTTCCTGAATCAGAAACACTCAGGAATAAGAATTTCAAACTGTTAAACGAATTCTTCTAAACGCCTTAGAATAAAAACTTTTTTAAGATTTTTTCTCAGGTCTGGATGGAAAGAAAGCTATACGGATGCTACTTACCGTGCTAGAACATCCTTTTTTTAAATCAAAAGTATATTTCATTCTTCAAAGCAGACATTGGGACTAGGAAATATTGACATATTCATAAGAGGTAACAATATGTGCTGTAACTTTATCAGCTTAAGGATTTATTCGGCTCTCACGACGAGGGCAAACTTACTAACAGGATACAGAATCATAGAAGAAACCGGTTTCTATAATATATGTTTGATACAACTGTTAATTCTTAAATTTGGGCTTGGTAAAGCCACAGTAATGACATGATACAATATTGAATATACTTGCTACTTATTTAGTTTTTTATTTGAATTTATTTAGGAATTTGCTTGTGCTGTACCGCTTTTTATAAGAGGCCATTTTTACAAATGTGCCGATAATATTCCTGGAAAACGTTTTTATTGAAATTCTAAAACTAAGACTTTAACACACATGTTGAAGTAAACAGTAATACTGAACTTCAATGTCTTTGAACGTAAAAAAAATTTGGAAGTTAGTCAAATAAATAAATGTATGCAGGAACACCCATTTCGTGATCTGTATGCGCTACTTATGACAGTTTTCTCTGAGAAATCTACGGTGATCTTTATCCCTTTAACTACAAATCTAACTCAGAAATATAATCGTCTCTAAATGATGGGAACACCAGTTTAACCCTAGTTTGGACATATTTTTTGCGACAACATATATTTACAAACTGATAATTTTCAATTCTAAATAGAGGTGAAATTTCGGGTGTGAAGCAATGTTCAAAGGTGGCGAAAACGTCAGAATGCTTTTCTTCTGCTATGAGCATTACCAAGATTTAATCGAATAATTGCTAAAGTGTCAAACTAATTGTTTTGAATAAGTGCTGAATTACATGTTCAGTTTTAATTTCATTTGGTGCTTAGAGTAATTTAGATATTATCACATCTTGAAAGAAAAAAAAGTATCTTACGAATATTTTATATGGATATTACAGATTAACTAAGCGTTGCATGATTTTAATTTTCTTCTAAACAATATCAATAGTTTAGAATAAAAAAAAACAATTATAACCGTTTTATAAGTTGCCTCCAATATGAGTTATTTATTTAGTAAGCTTAAAACTCTATTGTTAAATACTAGAATATAACAATGAGAGATCGTGTAATGATGGTTTAGCTTACCTATAACGTTTCATTTTCTCGCGTATTATATGTAGTCTTTAATTTACAATTAATTATAGTTTCACAAAATAGTTTACTCCTATGCACTACAGAGTATTAAAAGCAGACTACTCACATGGTTAAATTTTTACCATTAATTTATAGTTTATTTGTTCAATTTCAGGCTCTAATAATAGTACAATATCTGTCAGGCTGAATGAGTTTCTTCAGAAATAAAAATACAGAATATATATGTTTTTTATGCTGTACGATCAACTTTGGGTTGTTCAGTTGAACTCACCAGATGTTCATGTACCAAATGATATGGAAGTGCCAGCGATACGTCACTTGCAGGTGTCAAAAGTTCCGACACATTCAGAATATTAGTGGCAACGCTCGACACTATCTGGAATTGATTTACTCTTACAGTTGGAGTCTTTACACATCACAGTCTCTTACTGGAATTCAGAAATAAGGTTTTATACGCAAATATAAATTACATGCTTAGATTTATTCAGGTTAAAACTTTATTCCATTTTATTACTATATTAAAACATGTTTTATGGTATTTTATTAGTAATTTATCATTCCAAGGAAGACTGTACAGCGGAAGTTTAAAGTAAGTTAGAAATAATTAATTGATAGAACATTTACCGAGCATTATCCGCGTTTCCTTTATACACCTATAATTCTTTTGAAATGTGTAAAGACGAGGAGAAGAATCGCTAGGTTACACAGATTTATCTTCAAAACCATTAAATACTCGTACATTATTAGAAATTCAAAAAAAATTCTATTACGTAACTAACGTGAAGTTTTAGCTTTTCTCGTCTCAGATATCCCTAGTGTATACGTTTGTGTTGCTAAACTTGGTTATAATATTCAAGCCTAACGATGAATTTAATTGCGCTGAAATGTATTAAGAGTCAAATATATCAAGCAATAAATATCTTATTAAAAATGGCATACTATTGTTTAATACGCTTAAGTTTGGCTGTATTGAAGCATTTCCAGGTAACTTAGAAAAAAACATTCCCGTAAATTTAGATTTATAATATTCATACCTCGAACAAAATTCTGAATGAATTAGCCTTGTTTAAAGACTAATGCACACCTTTCTTGAAAGTCCATCGTAGCTCAAATGTTATGAAGTATTACATGTAAATATCTTCTCCTCAGGGGTAATCGGCTTTCGACTACACGGGAGGCCTCCCCTTTCTTCGGGGAGGCTGGCGACCCCGGGGCTACTGAGCCTAGCTGTGAGACTCTCCTCACAGTCCTTCTAGAGCTAAGGTCTTTCTTCTCTCTTTCGGATCTTAGCTCGACACCTTTTATCTTTTCTGGGCAAATCTCGTCCACCTCTTCTTTTCTTCGACCCCACGTGGGTGTCACTTCCTCCTTCTTTTCGACCGGCGCATACCGGAGAACCCGGGGAGTGTCCCTGAATTGTCGCAGGGACTGATGTGTGCTTTGCACTGCCGATGGTTTTTTCTCTGGTATGACGCCAGGAGCCAGCCCCTTCGGGCCCTAGTCAGGAAGTGCGCCATGGATGCAGAGGTCGGACTCTGCATTGCTACGGTCGGCCCCCGGCACGTCTGGTTTCCGGTGCTGGGAGTACGGAGGTCGGGCCCCAGGGAACTGGGGTAGAGGCTCAGTCCTCGAGGGTACACCCGTTCCCGATTTTTCCGGGCCGCCCTTGTCGCACGATGCGCTGGTAAACTTAAAGTATGGAATCGCAAAAACCCATCGACAACGATACAGAGAGGTTGGAGAAGGAATTCCCCCCTCTCCCTTCGTGTACTGCAGACCCGTTTGCTAAGAGTAGTCGTTTATTGAGGTCCCCTCCTTCGCGACCTCATAGCGAGACTCCGCCTTCGGCATCTCTGCAGGCCATGGCTTCCTGTGCCTCACAAGAGACGGGTACACCGGTTGTCTCTGATGAGTTTCAGTCTGAGGAAACACCAGTCAGAAGTCAGGAAATATCTTTTCCCTTGGTTTCCCCCGATGGGAAGAACATGGAGTATGCGGCGGACACCATCTTCACGGAGGTAAAGAGGATGAAAGACGTTCTTCTCGACATGCGAGCAGCTACGTCGAGACAGAAGAGCCTAAGCACGGCAGTCAGGAACGGCATGATCTCTCTGGAGTCGTCTTTAGATCTGATCGATACATTTTGGCAGGTCTGGAAGATATCGATGGAGAGACTGCAGAGAGAAAGTTGCGAAAAAGAGACTCAGGCCCCATCACCATCTATGGTGGCAGTAGCCTCTACCACGGCTGGGAAAAGAGCGGCCGGAAGTCCCCCTGAACATCCAAGGGAGGAAAAGCGGCAGAGAGACGCCGGAGAGCCTGCTTCTGTCAACGCGACAGAAGAGAGCGAGTTTCGCCCGGTAGTCTCAAAAAAGAAAAAAAGGAAAGCGAAGGCCGTAGATAAGAGCGGGAAGAGGCAAGACCTACCTCCACCTCCTCCCCCACAAGTAAAGAAGCCGGAGAAACTCCCGCGTTCCAGGCCTGGGAGGCAGGTGGTGATTGTCAAGCCTAAAGCTGGCAAGTCATACGCCGAGATTCTTGGTGCAATGAGGGCTGGAGTTACTCCCGAAGAGTCGGGCACCGTGGTACGCCACATAAGGAAGACTGTCACTGGAGGAGTATTACTGGAAATCGCAAAATGCGACGACAGAAGGAAACTCCAGGAGGCGATACAGAAGGCGGTGGGTGACAGGGGCGATGTTCGCTCCATTGTTCCTAAGGCAAGGCTAGAGATCCTAGATCTGGACGCCTTGACCACCGAAGCCGACATCTCGGACGCCCTAAGCAGGGAGTTTCCTGTCCTTGGTGGCGAAATTAGGGTTACCCTCTTCAAGCCTAACCGGCAAGAACAGAGGAAGGCCGTGGTTGAGCTGCTCGAGAGTGACTCCTTGACAGTACTCCGAAAGGGGAAGATCAAGGTCGGGTGGGTCGTCTGCCGGATTCGGGGCCGTGTGGAGGTGGACAGATGCTTCCGCTGTCTCGGCTACGGTCACACTAGGAGGAACTGTTCCGGACCGGATAGGAGCAGTAACTGTTGGAAATGCGGCAGCGCCGAACACAAGGCGGCGGTTTGCACGGGGGCTCCTTCTTGCGTCTTATGTATCGGAAACCCTGGAGCAAAGACAGATCATGTTCCAGGATCAGGTGCCTGCGGGGTTTTCAAGAAAGCCCTGGACGACAGGAAAGCCCGTGCTAGGCCACGAAAATGATCCGGTTTATCCAGGCCAATCTGCAGAGATGTCACGCTGCGGACGCAATCCTTGAACAGCTGGCCTGTGAGACCAAAGCCCAGATAGTGATCGTCAGTGAACCCGTCCGAACCAAAACCAGCTCATCTTGGTTTTACGATGGACTCGGCACTGCGGCTGTTTGGATCGCAGACAGTCGTGGGGTCCGCGTACTGAGTCATGGTTCCGGTGACGGTTATGCCTGGGTTAAGTTGGACAGCGTTACCATTTACAGTGTGTACCTCTCCCCCAATTACTCCGCGCGAGAGTACCTGGAAAGGTTGGAAGCGCTGGAAGACAGTCTCCGAAACGTCCCTGGGCGTGTTATAGTGGCGGGTGACTTCAACGCCCGTGCGGTCGAATGGGGTATGCCCGTGACTAACGTGAGGGGAAGACATATTTTGGAGATGGTCTCGAGACTCGATTTGGAAGTCGCGAATAGAGGGACAAGACCGACCTTCCGAAGCACTCTCGGTGAGTCAATACCAGATATTACGATGGTATCGGCCGATTTGCTTCCTTTAGTAGCGGAATGGCGAGTGATGGACGTCTACACTGCTAGTGACCACGAGTTCATCGCTTTCCATCTTATCGATAATCGGCTGCCGCGGCTAGCGAATACCCGAAACACTCTTGGCTGGAATCTGGCTAAGCTGGACAGGGAAAAACTTGTCGAGCAGCTAGATCGTAGTGTCGAGGCTGGTGTTCCGGGGTTTCCCGAGTCCACTGAAACATCTGAGGTTGAGGCTTATGTCGACTCTTCCATGAAACTGATAGAACACGCTTGCAATTCGTCAATGCCTCGGAAACGACCTTACCGGGGCCGTCGCCAAGCCTTCTGGTGGACGGACGAAATTGGCGAGCTCAGGAGAACTGCACTAATGTGCAGACGTAGAGCGCAGCGAGCTCGAAACCGGCCTGAAGCTATAACTAGGTTGGCAGAGAACAAGGCTGCTAAGAAAGCTCTGAGTGCAGCAATTCGTTTGAGCAAAGCACGATGCTGGCGTGAGCTCTGCCAGGAAGTGGACTCGTACCCTTGGGAAAGAGGATACAAACTTGTGCGAAAAAAGCTCGGAGGAATAGGGAAAAGCACGGAAATGCCTGCTGGAATGATTTCGACGATCGTGGAAGCTCTCTTCCCAAGTCACCCTGTAAGGCGGGAGGAGAGAGTAGCGAGACCGGTACCAGACGTTCCCATTTTTACGGAGCAGGAGCTTGTAGCGGCGGTGTCTACCATGCGCAACAAGAAGGCTCCTGGACCTGATGGCATTCCAGCTGAGGTTTTGAAGATTGTGGCGGCGAGTTATCCACTCTTGCTGCTGAACATGTTTAATGCATGTTTGGTAGCGGGTGTGTTCCCGTCGCGCTGGAAGGTTGCTAGGTTGGCGCTGATCAGCAAAGGCAAAAGTGAATCGAACTCCCCGTCGGCATACAGGCCACTTTGTATGCTCGACACCGCGGGGAAGCTCTATGAAAGGTTGCTGAAACCCAGGTTGCAGTCGTCCATCGAAGCCGCCGGAGATCTCTCTCCCCGGCAGCATGGCTTTCGAAAGCGACACTCAACTCTGAACGCCATTACAGAGGTGATCAGTGCCGTCCAGCAGGCCGAAACAGCTTGTCACCAGGCTCGGCCGATTGTGCTGTTGGTTACACTTGACGTAAAGAACGCGTTTAACTCTGCTCGGTGGGAGGACATGCTAGAGGCGTTGCAGCGGGACTTCAGCGTGCCCGACTATCTCCTGGTCATTGTGCAGGACTACCTGAAGAACCGACGGCTATTGTATAAAACCAAAGACGGAAGGAGAACAAAAGAGGTCACTGCCGGTGCGGCTCAAGGGTCTATTCTCGGCCCAGACCTATGGAATGTTTCATATGATGGTTTACTTCGCCTCGAGATGCCCCACGACGTCTACCTCGTGGGTTATGCTGATGACGTGGCTGCAGTCATCACGGCGAGGACGCCGGACTTGGCACAGTTACGCCTTAATCAGGTAATGATTCGGGTCAATGCTTGGATGACGAGCCACGGACTTGAGCTGGCGGTCGCCAAGACCGAAATCGTTATGCTCACTCGACGGAGAATCCCCACTCTGATCTCTATGAATGTGGGGGGTGTCGAGCTTCGGACAAGGACTGCGGCGAAGTACCTGGGTGTGTTACTGGACTGCCGTCTTCGGTATTGGGAGCACATTCAGGCGGTGTGTGACAAAGCCTCTAAGGTGGTTATGTCTCTCGGCTGGCTGATGGCTAACGTAGGAAGCCCTAGGTCAAGTAAGAGACGCCTCCTCATATCTACTGTAACCTCAACCCTTCTGTATGGCGCAGAGATTTGGGCGGGTGTCATGAGGATAAGGCGATACAGTCAAAAGCTGTTATCGGTACAGTGAAGAGCGGCACTTAGGGTCGCCTGCGCCTATCGCACCGTTTCCGGTTCGGCCGTGGCGGTCGTGGCAGGCGTGATTCCTATTGACCTGCTGGCCATCGAGAGACAGACCGTCTTCCGGGAGGCTGCCGAGCGGGGTAGAGAGGATGCCTTGGCTGCTGCCAGGGCGGAGACTCTGCAGGTTTGGCAGCGGAGGTGGACGGAAGGATCGGACGGTCGCTGGACCTTCCGTCTCATTCGAGAGCTTCAATCCTGGATAGATCGTGGCCACGGGGAGATATATTTCTACCTGTGTCAGTTCCTGACGGGGCACGGTTACTTTAGGAAGTACCTCTACAGGATGGGAAAAGTCAGGTCGCCTCGGTGTGCTTACTGCCCGGAGGAAGATGATGATGTTCATCACACCTTCTTCGCTTGCGGGCGCTTCACCGAGGCCAGGCAAACGCTCGCCACCACAGTTGGTGATGTTACGGCAGAGACCATTGTGGAGATGATGCTGCAGAATGAGGACGCCTGGAATGCAGTCACTACTCATGTACATGCGATCCTTCATCAGAAGCGTAAAGACGGATGCCTGGCTGACCCCTAGCTTCCGAAACAAGTAGTTTTGTCCTGGTTGGGACATAAGACACACGGACCAGGCAAGATGTCATCCGAAAGGGTTCCGGCCTGGGCTCTCCGTGGCCCGTAGGGGGTTTAGTGGGTAGTCCGCATGGGAGTCCCACATTCCGTGCGCAAATGCATTCCCCCTACGTAAAAAAAAAACATGTAAATATCTTATGACATGGTATAAAAATTATTTAACGACTCATTAACAAACTGTGATTTTAAGGTGTGATTTAAGACGACTATAGCGTTATAATATATTGCTCCGAGTACTATAAGTGACAGTCACCTACCACTCAACGCTCCAGTCCTTAAAAAGATCCCAAAATATTTTTAATCAAATATGGATAAGTTATTAGTTAATAAAACGCTTGGTGTATCTTATCAGAACAAGAATACTTCTTTGAATCTCTTTACCACATTAGCCAGTCTAAGTGGGCTAAATTTTAAACCTCTTGCTGTAGTAGGTCTGATACACTAATTCAAAACTATTTTCATTATTCAGTTTTAGTAAGAGGCCAATCAAATCTTCTGTAACTGTGTACTATGAATGTTGTGTCTTACAAAAATACTTCTTCCCAGTAGGATTTTGTTGTTTCTTCTACTTTATATCGTTGACATGTAAGGCAGATTCTAACGTAAGTCCTTATATCTTGAAACAATCGTAGCCAGTAGTAACATTGGGATAGCATTAAGGCGATATTTCTAATATCTAAATGACCTGCAATTTCCTTATAGTGGTTTTTTTTTGGAAATATCTCAATTATTCTTCTTCACGTACACACGTCTCAGTGCGTACGCTTGAATCCGTTATTTCCTTTTACCACCACTCAAGGATAGAGTTTCAAACCTGTTATAAATATATTCGAGTCGCCATCTGCCATCATCTGGTATAGAATTTTGTACAAACTGTTCTGTCAACCATAGCTATATCACGAGTTTATCCGTAAATCGTTCTGCCTTTGTCTTATTTTCTGAGCTGAAACATTTCCAGTCTTAAACAAAATTATATGTTCAACCTCTCGCTCATAGGCACGGTTTTGAGATAAAGCGTCAGCTAATTTTTTCAAGACTCCTTTCCGGTATTGTATATCCACGTCATGTTGCTGAAGGTCTGCTGGCTAGAAGAAGTCCCTATTTGTATAACCATCTCAAAGCCTGACGGCCGATTCCGCAATAAAATTATATTCCTTCACGTATAGAAATTTTTTTAACGGACCAGACAAACGATAAACGTTCCTTCCGTGACTGAGAATTTGCGATCATGCCTGCCAACAATCTCCGTTTTATGTTGATGTCCATAATGCACGTAGGCCATAGCCCAAGGCGTCTACTCTTAAAACCAATATTTGTCCATAACTAGGACAGGCTAGTAGTTAATGTTTATTTCACAGACGTGAACGAACGCTCCTGTTCCTCCGTCAATTGCCATCTGGCATCTTTATTCAAAATTCTTGTGAGAGGGAAGTTAAGAGGTGCGAAGTTGTGCACGAACCTTTGCTACCAAGAGGCTAGTCCATTAGACTTTTCAGATTTAATGAGCTGGGAAATTTAACATTGGCTCGACTTTCTCAAGTTTGTCTTAATGCCTCTATTGTTCACAATCCAAAGACTTCACTTCGGTTTTGTAGAAGTGACATTCGGTGGGATAAGTTTTAGACCTTCTCTTTTCAGCCGTTAAAATGCTCTTGAAAAGTCCAAGATGACCCTCAAACGTAGGAGTCACGATCTTTCAGATAAACAAATTCAGTTCCAATTACGGCCATATCACGGTGTCTTATGAACTAGAACGTGGTCCCAACCGAATGCGGACTAAACGGCAAGACGCGAAATTGGAAGTCCTTTTCCTGGTACGGTGAATGCTGTCTGTGACCATCTTTCCTTCGACAAGGAGCCTATCATTATCCGGCACTAGAAATAAATCGAGCTTGAGGCAAAGGGCTAGCTTCTTCTTTTAAGGTAAACTTCTTCGCGCAAGGGGAAAGCATCCTTCACTGTGGTCGTATTAAGTCGCAGAGAATCAATAATAACCATGTATTAACCAGATAGACTATCGGAAGTTTAGCTCCACGAGTATGAAGATGGTTCGATCACATCACCTTCAATCATACGCTCTAACTTCGATTTCTAGTATATCCAGATTTATCCTTCATACTTTAAACTTACACATAACTTACTTAAACTTATGTATGTAATATATATATATATATATATGTACATAAATATATTACATATATTATACATATAGTTTAAATTGTGTGTTTTTCCACCCATCACATGCTACGAATTACACTAACCTGGCTATAAATTCCATATTCATTAGATTGTTTTCAATTCAGACAAATCAATTTGTTTTCTTTAATCTATGAGTGGACTTTTGTGGTATATATCGTTTAGTAGATTATTTTTATGTCTTTTATCTATTTTATTTCAATATTTAAATTAACAAGCTCAGTAAAAGTTATAAGTTATTTTGCAGTAATTGTTTTAAAATTGTTTAGTTGTTTCTTTTTAAAATATTTGTTTTGTAATCAGATGTATGATATTGAAAAACCTACAGAGCTTGATACTTGTATATAAGAGACCAAATACTTGGAGTTGTTGTAATAATTAGGAGTTGTTTATTATTCTCTTTATCTAAGTTACATTGCGATCTATATATTTCCATAAACTGGAAGTTATGATGTGACATTTTAGGTACTGTCCATAGTCTGAAAGCTATTTATTATGGTCCAAGTGAATAATTTTAAAATTAAAACAACCAATCAACTCGTAATTTGTAAATTTACTTCTTGGAATTGAAACAATTTGATCCATATTTTATGTTTTTTTATAATAGTTATAAATTACACTTAAAGAATTAAGACAGGGCTCCTTAAGTCCTGGCAGAGGAAACTATGGCATCTTGTAACCTTTGAAAGTATTGTACGCTTTTATGCAGTATATGCAACTGTTTGTTGATAAAAACTGTCTGTTATTGAATTATTAATTCTGTTTTAAAAGTATTCTTTTTTAAATGATTGGTCATTTCATTTATTATTTAACTAAAACTAAGAGTAATTATAATTATGGACATTGAGCAATCGATTCAATAGCCGATTCTGCTTCCTTCATCTTCTGCATATTATCAAAATCAGTAATTTATTATTCGATAACAAAAATTTAAACTAAGCAATGTAACGATTATTATTTTCCAGACAACTAATAATCAATCTATATAACTACTGTTTATAACACTGTAAGGGGGTTTTACTGTTCTGAGTTTAATAGAACTAAAAATATCGGAGTATTACTCTCCTTAAAAATCTCAGTGGATTACACCGTTATCATGTAACTTAATATTTACGGTCATCGCGACACTTAATCGAGATTCCTTGTCCCTACAGGAAAAGAAAGAAACACGAAATCACTAAACAAACCTCAGGCTATTTTCCTGTTTAGTAAATTTTGATGGATTACACCCTATCTAATACCAAAACTATAAGGTTATTTCTCTGCTTGCAACTATTGGTGGATATATTGTTTCAAGTTCTAAAACAATCCGAGTCTCTTCATGCAGCTATCGTTGAATTTTATCGTTTCAAGTGCTAGCATTATGAGAATATTCCTCCGTTAACAACTTTCGGTGGATTACACCCTATCTCATCCTAAAACCACGAGAACTTTCTCTAGTTTAAAATATTAGTGGATTACACCGTTTTTAAGACAAAAATTTCCAGATTATTTAATTGTTTCATAAATATTGGTGCGTTTCAGAGTTTTTCAAGCAAAATAATATATTACACGGCCACTGCAACACTTCCTACTGACGGTACAAAACATGTTGAAACTAGATACTATAACTTCAGAAGAATTATAAATCTTATTAATATATATTGATGTCCTCATCATAAAATTCGCACAGTCGCCTATATATTAATTCAATTTACTCTCCAACTATAATCACTCATACTTATGACGCTGCTCTTTCACGCCATAAATGTTGTAAGGTTCCTCACAAATTCAGGGCAAAAGTCTACGGCTACCCTATAAACAAGCTCTACTTACTACTCAATGTATATGGATGTTGCGATATTATATATGTCGATATCAATCGGTATTGTCGTCTCGATGTTTCCTATATTTGTATCGATATACGTGATTCGATATAAACTTGATGTAGGGAAAAAAGTAAAAATATCGGGGTTACGATATTGCACTGAATTAAAAATTGTAATGTTTATTATTTTGGACTTTTTAGTTTACAACAATAGAAGTCAAGCAACTAGCTTTGTTTATTTGTTATGTAGTAACAATTAATACTTATACCTGGTACTGTGTGTTGGTAAATAAATTAGCACATGCACAGACAATAATTGTAGATTACTTTCAACAGTTTAACAAAATTATTGCGAGTTTTTTTTGTGTTGCATTGAATAATTAGTGCAGTGAAACGCTCTTATTACTAACAGGAGCAGAATGACTCCTTCTGTAAGTAAACTTCGGAACTTCTTAAGAAAAAGATCATATAATTGTTACGTGACAAAACTGTTTTATAGATGTTAAGTGTAGTAGGAATAGATTAAATTTAGTATCACATTTACAGAAGAATCATCATTACTTTATATGAAACCTTAACAAATGTAAATGTGGAGAAGCCTATAATGGTGGTTTTTATTGATGAACCTTGTACTTCGGCTATTTATATTAGACCCAATATTGTGAAGCCAGAATTTAATCTTTAATCCAAGCTCATTTTATTTATCACTTATCAGAATCATTTGATAGGGCTTTAGAATATTCTAAAGGAGGTTTTCACCAGTCTAGGCTTGTATATCGCTTGTTGTATTTTATTTTCAAGAAAAAACACCCCTTTTACGAGCTTCCCTCGCAAATGCTTCATTGCAAAGATTAAAAAATCTAATGAAGGAATTTCCTCCTATATCTAAATTCCTTCTGTTCCTTTCATAAAAACAGCTCGATTTAAAGTACGAAACTGGCGTTCCTCACAAGACAAAAAATAAAAAAAGCAACCTTATATTTTATTTACTATTAAGCAAATTCCACAAAATGTTTTTAGCATAATTTTTGGCATACACTTCAATGATAATATTTAATTAATTTAAATGATATAAGTATTGTGTAGCTACAATCTAAACATGCAGGTTGAGGAAACTATATTAAGAGGAACATTAGTAAGGAAAAGGTTATAGGTGTTACAACAAACAGTGCAGCTAATATGATTGTTGCTTTAAAAAGGTATTTTTAGCCTCAAAATATTAACTCTTCTGAACTTAGTGAATAAGTCTGCGCTTTAGAAAATGTACTTATTATTATAAAGGTTTAAGTATTTCACAATAATACGTTTTAAAAACTATTCAGAAATGAATTTTAGTGCTTGATCTAGACAAATGGAAAAATTAAACGGACTGTATGCTGCTGATTGCAACTGTTGTTTAGTTTCTGACTCGTAGGGAAAAGATAAAAAGAACATTTTAGTGCGCATTCTTATAAAGCTACACTGTATTTAGCAAATCCAGTCATACTCCTGAAATACAATTCTCTTGACCCATAGGACGATATGAAAACGGCTTTTCCTGAAGAACTCTGACGTAATTTATTGAACATGAAATCTTTACCTTGCTCAGTAATACATATGTACCTTGAGAAAGTTTATTTTACAAAATTGGCGCAACCTTACACATCATGTAATCCGCTTTTCTCAAAATAAATTACAAAAACTTGTTGTTTCGGTTGTCTTTTAGAAAATTGTTGGTTCAAATAATTGTGTATTAGATTTATAATTTCATAATTGTCATAATATATTTCATGTTATCCTTATGAATTGTATTTTATAATACTAAAATTGATTAAATATTTCTTATAATAGTATTCATTTTGGTTCTTTAAACTAGAAGTAAGTTCTCATTATACAAGTAAGTAATTATAACTTATAAGAAAATTGTTTTAATTAATTATTCAAATGGTGTTTGTTTAAAAATTTATAGTAAGTAAGTAACTAGTATGTTTAAACCGTCTACAAAATTTTAATCTGTAATGTATTTTTTATCTTTTGTATAATTAAGTTATATTTGTTTGTAGTGAGTTACACGTATCTTTTAATCGCCCTCTCTTAATAGCCGAAATCGAACGATATTGAGGATATCGATATTCTAATTCGATGTTATAGGTTTATCAATATATAGGCTTCTGATTAATTTGTAAAATTATATTGTCCCTCCCGGTGAGCCAGGCTCTGTCCACCTCTCACTTGTCTCCCATCCCTCCCGGGAGTGCACGCAGCATAGACAGTCAACAACCATCGACAGTAGCTGATCGTGTACTTTATTAACTGGTCCTTCTGCAGGTTTGTCAACATCATCCTCCGATAATTTCAACTATAAATAAACTCTTGAGGAATAAAATTATATTTAATCCCTTACGAACGAAAAATAAAAATATAGGGTTCATATTAACAACCATTCAATGAAGTATCGTTATCTATTTTTAATCTTTACTTGAAGTTAAGCGTAAACTTTTGGATTAAGGTTATTTCCATATATTATATTATTATTAAATATTTTATATTTGTTTTATTTGTATTTGAATAATATTATGGTTTGACAGCTTATTGGACTATGTTACAGGCAATATACCAAACATATTAAACATGTTACCACCCACTATATAATGTAGTACGTGATTGCATACTTGAGCACTCTTTGCGTAATAGTTCAGACTTGGCCTGTGTCTTGATTATGTTGGGAGTGGTATTCGTTCGACATTATTTTATTTTTATTACCCGCATAACAATGACGAAACATACAACAATGAACCAATGAGAGAAAAAAGCTGTTGTTACTGTGAATATCTTATAAAAAATGAATATACGGAAAAGTGTTTATCTAATATTACAAATTATTAAAATTTTAATGTTGAGATATTTTTGTAAAGCAGATTTTGAGTGATACTGAAATATCCTTTAATGTAATTAATAAATGTTTCGTAAGTTAGTAATATAAGGGAAAATATGTATAGGAAACATAGATTATAATGACGTAAAATTATATGTGTACGTTCAATTGAAACTACCAGAGGGCATATGGTGCGGTATTACCACGTGACTAGCACCGTTGTGGTTAACTCCATCTTTCCACAGAGCGGTTGGCTTTTTGTTTGGCTCAAATCAATACACTGTCACCTACTGACGACAAGGTTGTGGTAGTACGAGACATAGATATCACCAAAATAGATTGTACCTTTCTTTGAACTTAAATTCATTTATACAACTAAAACAGAAACCTATGTTTAGTTGGAAATACTAAACAAGTAAATGGCTTTATGGTGTATATTATGTATGCATCATTGTAAATGTCAGAAAACCTTGTTTATACGTTCATTTCAATTAAAGTACTTATTTCTGCAATCCACTATTCTTTCTAATAAAGAAGCTGCTTTTATTAAATTTGTGTAATAAGGGCATTCTTAATAATGTCTTATTTCAAGAACATATAAAGAATATATAAATGTTTTGTTTCTAAATAGCTGCATTATCTTGTCCAAGCGTATGTTTCGACGTCTTTCGTTAAAAGTGGACAAATAAGATGATAAAGAGTCAATATAAGAAACATATCACGTTGATTATTCATAGCGATTATTATCACTAATTACTATTGTGGTCACCAAGTTAAAAGATAACTTTATAAATGTGGTATACAAATCTTAGTTTTGTAATAAAACTACCTACTACGTAGTTTTATTTACAGTTTATAGTTTCATGGTAAAACGTTTGTATAATTGATTGAGTCTTCTAACATTACTTTTACTTTATACCCTTGTTGTTGTTACAATTATTCTTTTATTTACTTCTAGTATGCTTTTTATTGGCCTCATCTCTATTGTAAGCAGTTTATAATTTTATTTCATATTAGGTTATTATGTGATGTTAAGAATTGTATGTTAAGGGTTTGTCCGTTTAAAATATAATTAAAAATATTATTTAAACTAACTTTTGTTAGATTTTGCTTTTATTTCCTCAAGTATTTCCTTATTTCTTTGAAATAAGGTGTAGTAAATCATGTAATATATCTTATAATATTAAAATATCTTAAAAGTATTTATATCCAGCGAACTATTATTTTCCAGTATCAGTAAATATTTGAACCAGTAAATTTTTATATTGCCAATATTAATGTTATACAAAATATGGCCAATGCATATGTAAAGACAAACATATACATCCTTTATATTGGGCATTCTTTTTTCTCTTACCAGTACCCTTTAAACATCATAAACGTATCAAAAAGCCCTTTGAAGTAAAATATGAAAAGTTATAAATGTTCTGCCTTCTTAAGTAGAAGGAAATATATTGTAAGTACATATGATTTTGTGTGTGAGTAATATATGAATTTGTTGGACATTACTATATGAACTTTTCATTTTATATACTATACGTCACATAGCTTTGTATATTATTGTACGGAAAATGAAATTATACTTAAAGTATAATACAAACTACTCATACTATAGGGTCGTGCAAGATAATAGTAATCTTGAGATATTAATAAGCCCCTAACAAAAGTATAAAACTATTATAAAAAATCATATGCATTTGAAAGATCAATTTGAAAGTGGTTGATCAAAACCGTACTTATGAATTTGTATACAATTAATACATACAGGCTATAACACTTGCAGTCTATTTGGATAGCCTCAAGCGTCAAACGTTATGATTTAACTAAATCTTAATATAAAACATTTTTCGAACGGTATAATAACCTCTAAAATTATTTCATGTATATTTTAGGCTTTTAGGGTAATTATTTATACCCGTATGTTAAATACATACATACATTAAATACATTATGTTGACTCAATGTTACACTATTTTGCTTAGATGATTTAATACCATATAAGTATCTTTTTATATATAACACATATAAAGTTTATATTTACATCATTTGTATGACTATGTCCATATATTTAAAATCATTAAGGATATAATTCAAAACATGAATATTTTTCTATTAAATAACAAGGGCAACAATTCTATGTTCGTTTATACGAAGAGCCATAACACATTCATTAGCCAGGAAAACAAAATTCGCCATCTGGTCATAAATAAGGATTATTGGGGTCCCAAAACCGGCCGTTTGTTATCTGTTAATGATAGCAATGAAAAATAGTTATCTTTCTAATTCCATTGAAATCTTTACTAACTGTGCATGTTCAATTATTTATTGTTATTAAAATATCTATCCGTACCTATATTTTCATGAAAAACCCTGTTATTTAGTACGTACCATGTACTTTACAATCATTTCGGACATATTTATTAACACTTTGCAGCAATTACAGACTTTACAAAATGATCTTTTTGCATATGATGCTATACGATTATACGTCGCCTGTTATAACATTTTCTAAAAGAATTTTATGAATATCAATTTTTTATTAACCTTCAAAGTTCGTTAAACAAAAACGTCAATAAAGAATTAAATTTAATCTTTTAATAATTTTTATAGCAAGGCCATCGAATTAAAAATACGAAGAGAGAGATTAATTTTAAATTCGTATACAAAGAAAACCTTTGAAATTTGGTGCAGGCGACGGAAAGTGTTTAAAATCACTGTGAAAATAAATTTTGTACCCACCCATAATTTCTCGCGGAAATTTAGACACACATGGAACGGATTTACATAGATGCGAACACTCTTACAACAGAAAAATCGTTTAAATATGCCCCTTTATAACGAATTAATCACCGAGATAAATTATTGCCCCAGCAGGATTCCAACGAAATAGCCAGCTCTCCTAATCTGAACAAACCAAAACCAAAATCTCAAAATTATTAAAGAAATAAATAACTTTGTAACATTTGTAACAAGACCTAAACGCTCCAACAAATCCTCAAAATCTTTTTTGCTTACTTATGAGTACTGTGGAAAAATCTTGATTTTATAAAGTTTATTTCGTTGGCTTTAAATATTTGATTATTTTTATTGTGCTTTCTTCGATGTGACCTAAGTCTTTAATAAGTGATTAAGATTTTAAATTTTTCTGAAATTAAAACTATAAATATTGTGCTCAACTATCTCGTATATTCTATACAACTAATATAAAATGTAAGTCAATAACAGTAGGTGAAGACAATAGTTTAACCTATATTGATTGACATGTCACCTGACCGCCCATCGTTAATTGACCTCTACACTCCCATACTCCGCCTTACACTGTCTTAATAGTGAATAGAGAAACGTAGAAACTAAGTTCATGGTCCTGACCAGTACATACAGGCTTTCTGATCTCGGATCATCTATTTCTGCTCAGTGCTTCTTGCTTTATTAGTTAGCGTTCTGCTTTTCATTTGAAGAAAAGTCTCTCTTTCACTGCTAATAACTTTAAGTTATGTTTTATAGTCAGAAATCTCAAACTATCGCATATTTAACACTATCTGCATAATAAAAAAGTTTGTTTGTTCTATCTCTTCCGTTTAACTTTACGAAAATATGTTGGGAATCCTGATTACTTTATTTCATAAAAATTTTTGCCTGTTTAAATTACAAGATATCTGACAACTATCTCAAATTTTTTAATAAATACCACAATGTCTAGCAATTTTAAATATCTTTCATACATTCTTTTAGAACCATTTTACTTCGGCCTTCTATTACTTAATTAAAAGGAGTTATTTATTTGTTTCCTTTTATACCAGTACAAACTTCTAAACTTAAATTCTTGGTAGTATTAGGTCTAGAATAACTTGAAATTGATCAAGTGGCAGTTCTCCACCAAGTAAGAGAGGTTCCGTGGGATGGTGCTTACATTTTCTCTTCTCTAGCAATCCACGGTACAGCTTCGTTGTGACGAACATGCAATTTATTAGATACAAATACATGGTTTTTAAGTTAAGGAAAAACCAAACATAAGAAGCTTGTTTCATTCTAGGTTTTACACTCTGTAATTTGTTAAAACGTTTCAAAATTTGTTATTTTAGTAGCATAGAGAAAAAAAGCAATTTTAGCTGAAATTTTGTGGTAATAAAATTTGGTCATTAGGAAAACTTCTCAAGTCTTTTGCTGTTTGATACATATTAAGGATTATATTATTTCTCAGTGCAAGTTGGTTGGTAGTAATATGAAATTTTTATTGGTGAAACACCGTACAGTTTCCTCAACACAAATAAATTGTCTTAAGGAATCTCATATTAAATTTTGGATCTCGTTGATACTAGCCTATTAAAACATCGTCGACTTTAACGTGGGTTTAGCCCATTGGGCAAAAAAGCTGAAGAAGTCCACGAACGCTAGGAAGCCGTTTAAACACCACTAATATTTTGACCATAGTTAAACGACAGTGAAGTGTGAAAGTTTAGATTTTATGTTATTTTTACTGCGTTTTAACTGATATATGTATATATGTCATGTATATCAGTTAGTGATTATTAATTTTTACCTACATGTTTCACTTATGTCATACAACGTTATCATAGCAAACAAGGTAATGACAATGAGACCAAGCTAAAATCTGAAAATTTCCTGAGAAACGACATTAATTATTGCTCTTAGGTAGGATTGGGTTGTAAAGGTACATATAAAAAACGTTTTTATATGTAGATCTACGGATCATGTAGGGTTCCCTTTGTGCACTAAATCTCGTATGATGTAATATTATGAATCTTTTAGAGATTCTCGGCCACCGTTATATTCTTTTTAGCACTACAATGAATAAGGTGTACAGGATATTTAGTTAAAATCTAAATAAAATAGTGCTTTCAAGAATCCTTAGAGAAAATAAAACAAATAATAAGGAGTAAAAACGAAATTGTAATAGTAAATAATTGTCAATAAAGGACTTTCTACCATATCCTAGTTAGTATGTATTACATGTCAAGAATATTTTTCAAGAATTTTGTCGTAAACCAAATGTCTTAAACGATATTGGAGTATTATGGTGATATTTAATAAATTACTCTAAAGTTTTAAACTTCTTCTTAAAATATTTTCTTGATTTATTCCTAGTCATCCGAATATAATAGTTGGTGGTGGTGTGGTTCTGTGTGTGTAAATTGCGTCAGAATAATTAGTAATGCATTGTGTACAAAAAAGTTACAAAGTCTAAACATTTATTATTTATAACTTATATAATTATTAACGGTAAAAACATTAAGGAAAATACGGTTAAGAGATCTTTTTAAAGTAAAATCCCTGTTTAACATTCCCAAAATCATTAGTGCACTGAAATTTTGTTGGTATTGTTTTTAGTATAATCGTGTTTGCTAGATCTTACAAGGTTCGAAATCAGACTTGCAATGATGAAGGAAACATTATTCTTAAAAAAGTACTGTAAATTAATGAAGCAGTCACTTTAATATTATAAGGTGTATTGGAATTTCTTCATGTGAAGGTGAGTCTGTGGCAGTATAATGAAGCATAAAACGGACAAGTATTCAAATTTATTGCCTATAGAAATAATCTTGATCATAAGCAACTTACTAATTAATATTGCACTACTTTAACTATGCCTCAGGTTCGAGACAAGCATATTGTGCATATTAGTTTTGAGAAAACTTCTAAGATAAGAACGAGTCATAATTTTAATATTTTCTACTAATTTAATGTACCTTTTTACTTGATTCCTGAGGATACTTGCTTTGTTATATTAATGATGTAATATACAAAAATAGATTAAACTTGCGTTTCCATCGGAATATCGTTTATATAGCGTTATGTTAAATTATTAACTTCAGAAATAGTAATCATTTTGAGAATATATTCTGTCCCTTAACATGAATAAACTATTCATAAGTTTAAATTCGTTATTAGTCAACCTAATTTTTTTCACTTCGTAATGAGTTTAAAGAAGGAAGCAAATTCATGTAAAAGAAAATCAAAGCGGGCATTATACAAAACATTTAATTTCCAGACATTACTAACGAAACACCCACGAAACTTAGTTTGTATAATAGTGTATGGAGTTTGCTTCAACAACTCTCGAATAACTGTGTACAGTTAGACTCAACAACGGATGTTGATTATTCAAGCCCAGTCAGTTGTTGCCCGTATTTGCTTTAAACTTAGCAACTGAACAGTTCAAACACTACTCTGATACAGTTGCTGGCGGCTGGATAGTGTATTTCAGAATTTGGATTACTTAATTAAACTTATATCAGACCTTTAGCTTGGATAGTACCAAGATCCTTTCCAATAATTTAAAGTTACTTTTATTTTCTGAATGTGTAGTAGTTTAAATATACGACAAAAATATAAACAATTACCTTTATCCCTATAAACATTGGTAGATAAGTTCCCGAGTGACAAGACTATTTTCGGTTGTTGTCCATGAATATTCGTTTCCATGTTAAGCTTATTTCAACATCAAAACCTCTTAACCAGAACGTGATGTTCCAGGGTTTAATTTGATTACTCGATGGTGTATAATAAATCTATTTCCCATGTTTGATAAACATTAGTTACAAGTTCTTTTAAGATTTAGTTTAGTTTAATTTAGTTAATTTTAAACATTGTTTTTAGTATTCTCAGTATAAAAATATATTTTATTATTTGGTATGGTATAGCACAATGTAAACGTAATTGGATAGAGCTGGAAAACTTGTTGCAACAAATAATAAATATCCACGTCGTATGTAATTGACCCATATTAAAACATTATTCTCCATCCACTATTAACGTGACACTTTTAAGTTTGTCTAATAAGACAATTGTCCTAATATAATAGCATTGAGCAATTAACTCATGGACAAATGATTAAGCATTTGAGCATCTTAAATATGAATGAGAATTTGAGTGACATACGCGTTTGTTGCATAGGTCTGGTACTACTAAAATGTAAACCTTTAGTTAAGTAAAATAAATACCGACATCTCCATTGACTTTCCCAGTAATAGTGACTATTGATACCTGCGGCTATTTTAAGATACAGGTTAAAATGTATATAATTGCAAATCAACCTTAACATCATCATATCCGGACTCTGAATATGTCTAAAAAAGTATCTCAAATTACATGTCTACCCTCACTATGTAAAAAACAGACAATAATTCATTATCTTAAATTCCAAATACCTTGCAAGAAGTATCTATCACAGACACTTACCTTAAGTTTATACAGAGGCAAATTTAAAATACACTGGAATTAGTTCGAGTTTCATAGCTTGGTTATAATATTAACGGCGTCTGTTTCCAGGTACTCAAAAAATATTTAAGGGTTAGAAAATAAATATCATAGAAAAGAAATATTGTTACAAATTAAGATACGAATTTAATAGAGACTAATAATTACAAAAGTTTACCTCTAGGTCTATGTAATAAATGTAAAATGTCATGCGTAGAAACTTTGAAGATTTTGATCTGCAGCATCGGTAAGGTTCATTTTTCTTCTACAAAACCTATCCTTGAACAATCTCACTATCACTATAAAAATTGTATCCTTTTTAAACCTTTTTAACAAACGTGAGAACTTGTAGTAATTTTTTTTAAATGGAGTAAACCTATTTATACTTTTGGAAAGTATATTTCTAATCTTTAAAAAAGTTTGTTTTATCCAGCCAAATTTTATTATGGTAATTATAGGAAACTGTTTTATTTTTTTTTATTTATAAGAATACCGAAATTCAACTCTCTGGCAATATACATGCAGTTTGTAAAAAACAAATATGGCGTAAACACACTTATGTTTCACACTGATGAATCCATAGGTTTGTCATCCTTATATTACTATTATATGTGATATATTTTTACGTTTTGAACGGCAATTTAACCCTACAGCACATATGTGGCTAAAAATCACATTAGTACATATCTGGGGTGTTGCAAGCACCCCACACTGTTTCAACGTTATTTTTAGATTTATCGATAATTTTAGTATCGTGAAACTTACCATTTTCCCCCTTAGATGCAAAATAGGTTGAGGTAAAATAAATAAACTTTTTCACTCAAGAAATACTTTTTATTAAAAGTTATTTATTATATTTTTTTTCGTCCCCGCTTGAAGAGCTTTGGTGGTTTTTGTTCTCCAACATTTTTACAAATATTTCTCATGTGATTCAAGCACATAAACTGCTCACAAACACAGCCACAAAATTTATTTTTCTTGTCTGATTTTCTAGGCATACAGTATATCTTCCAGATCCTCGGACATTGGTAGCAAGAGGTTGAGCTGGTTCCATCTTAGGAACTTTAGCTGCTTTGGTATCATATCCTGATATACAGACTGAATATTTTGTGGTTATACAACCACAGAAAGGGTGAAAGAAATGAACAAGGCAGTTTTATGAAAATATCATCTATTAGTAAAGACAATTTTCCATGGTAGCTTTTGCTGTAGATTATAACACTCGGACCTTATTTTAGTAGATAATAAACTAATCTCATTCGCTAAAGATTTGTTTAGTTGGCAGGAGTGGCTATATTTGTTAGCTCAGTAATTTGATATGATAAACCATTTAATAAAATATGGGTTTGTGACGTGTGCAGTTTATGGTGAGTTATGGTATAAATAATGTAGAACTGATCACTCTACATTATATAAATTTCAATTCATCAATGTCGTAGCGCGCGCCGACATTGTACCAATTATACCAATGCCCGTACGTCACTCTTGCCTGTTCTGCATAAAAGAATAGCCCATTGAGTAACCCTTTTATCTCCGGTGGACTGTTCACCGCACGACCGGACGACACGCTGCGGCAGGTGAACTTATAACAAACAGCTGGTGGATTGATTAGTGAGGAAGCTTGCGAGTGACTGGATTGCGTCGGTGCTGTGTGTGTCTACGAGCCCTTCAGTTCCGCTGGATTTTCGGGAGCCGACTAATAAATTGGCCAAGGTGAACTACTACCATATATTTTCCTTAGTTCTCGTCACTCTTACGTGAATTCAATATACTAATTTTAAAGTTTAAAACACTACTCAAGATTATAGAATCACTCAACTGAGCCTTTGGAAAAACTGTTAGGGTTTGAATTGAACGTGTAAAGCTAAAACGTGGCATTTACTTTTAATAGTTAATAATCTTACCTAATAATTTGTTTAAAGTATTTGTTTCAAAACCAATTACGCTAACTATGTTGACAACATTTCTAAGAGAAAGAGGTAAACTTATAAATAGTACATATGTTGAGAATTAATGTCACAACTTGAACTGTTATAACTGCAATGTTTTAAATGTTTTAATCGAAGAAAATTAATCTCTTTTATAGTAAAGTAGGTATTTAATTATATAAATACATACAAGTCGCATAAAATACAACCATGATTGACATATATTTTGTAACAGACCGTGTACAGTCCTAATTTGATGTGTCACAGTTTCATGTTAGTACGATACAATAGTTTCAACGTTTCTTCTTAATGTATCAATGTTTATTTTTAATAAAAGTCAAGGTAAATTATTACCTCAAGCTATTAATAATTAGTCTTTGAAATCATATTAAATTTATAAATTCAATTTTGTTATTATACTGCCTATTATGTTAAATCATACTGTGTACATGTAGGGTACTTTAACTGTTTATTATTTTCGACAGTGTTTATTAGCCTTTGATATGAACAGTCAAGCTTACAATTCTCATGATTTTATAGCCAGAAATTGCATAAATACAGGTAGATTCATTATCCCCTAGAGTATTGTTGCTTAATCAGCTGAATATACATTCGAGCATAATATTTTCTTTTGCTTCAAACTAACAAAAACCTAATGTGTTTATTTTTAAATGTTTTCATTGTTGTTTTTCATTTGTATGTAAATGTCCATTTCAATTGCTACTGAGAACTGTTGTTATCTAATGTTCTCTGTTGGTTGAACATATTAATCAGGGCTTTTGGGATTTGGTATGGGTACACTTCTGGACTGCGCCCGGAGCCTGGTGGACTTATTGCCGAGCCGCTAGTGGGTACTCCAGCTTGCACTACCCTGACACTGGGATCTGCTCCTAGCCGTGCCGCCTTACACCTACCACTACCGCACCGCGGATCCGCTCTCGCCGCGCCGCGCTCTTCCGCGCCACGGTCTGGACCGGACGTAGTAGGCCTTTTGTGTTGTGACTCCCAGTTGGTGAGTACAGACTTGGATTATTTCACAGAGTGCTCTTATGGATTAGTGAGTCGAACGCGGACTGATGTCTAATTCTGGACCAGGAGCCTTTGTATTGTGGAAGGAGCCCTTAAAATTTGGTTCAACGCTACCCTCCAGACGTTAACTGCACACCTTAGTGCATTATAGTGTATCTTTAGTATATTTACTTGTGTCGTCTATTATTTACATTGTCTAGGCCATTTATTGCATGTGTTTATTGTATTTATTTATGTATGTTGAATGTTGTTTTGAGGAAGTGGAGCGCTCCCTACCATAAATAGAGTTCATTTAGCCATTTGTAATTCTCTCTAATAAGTGGTAACATTGTATCTTCGCTATATTTGTTGTTGATTATTTTCTGTCTAAAGCATTTACTTACTGTAAGGCTGGATTACTTGTGATAATGTCATACAATTCCTGCACATAAATAATTAGTTTAATTGCAAACATTTGAGTGTTTTGTTTCTTTTGTTCAGTCCTAGTAACTGGATTTAGATAACCTCGCATAAGTATTAGGGGTCTATATTTAACCTTATATTCAGAATATTTCAATACAACTATCTGTGTAGTCCAAAGGCCTGGTTGACAAAAAATAGCTTTAGTGTATGGTAGTAGGGAGCCTGATTGGTACTTTCCTTGGAGCAGGGGTACTGTTCCTTGTTGGAGCCCTGCCTGTTACCTGTCCTACAACAAGGTGGCGCCCTTTCCCTCACCGAGCAACCTTAAAGAAGAAGAAGTACTAATCGTAGGTTACCCTTTACCCTTACGGCGCGCTGTCAAGGGACCATCCCCTTTCTCCACTGAGTGATACCGGACATTTGCACAATTCCCCTAGGGGAGAACGTTGCAGGTTATCATATTTCAGTTCATGACTATAGATTAGAATTAGGATAATGTTAACAACATATTTGTATACGTCACTACTGTAATAAAATGAAAGATTAGAGGGAGTTTGGAGAGAATTAAAATGTTGCATTCACAAGATTGGAGTGGTTCTTAATATGATCAAAGTAGTCTACTCCATATTAGCTAGAATAGTTTGTACACAGAGCAATATCATTAGATTCCTTTGGGAAGTAATTTTTATTATAAACTTTTACTTAAAAGCAGAAATATCAATGAACCATAAGTTTGATCCTTTATTGGAAATACAAGTGTTATTGAAGTGTATTAATTATGTATTATTATATTATCAAAAAAGAAATATATATGTTTACATATTTATATAAATATAACTTTATTTTGACTTTTGACTTGTATTGTATCACTCCATTATAAGAAAAAAAAAATGTTCATTTTTACTTAAGAAATAGGTTAATTGGTTTCTCTAAGTTAGATTAACGGAAGGTGAAAATAAAAAGAAACACGAAGCTGTCAAACCGAACTTAATTTTTAATCTACGCCACTAACTTTGCCATTCTTCCACTTTATGATTAACTTTTGTTACTAATAATTCTAAAATTGCAACTTCCGGTTGTTATGAAGGGTAGAGGAATAATGACCATGATTAAAAGGAAAATAATAGGTACTGAAAATGTATGATATTCACTTATTGTTAGAACACATGCGAGTGAGTCAATGTTTGTAATAGACATGAACACGATATTTTATACTATATAGTTCAATAACATATCGTCTAAGCTCCGACTTCAGTAATGAAATTTTAAGATTTTAAAAACATATTTTACTAATTATTACGATTAAAATAATACCCATAGTGGCACCAGGATATTTTTATCTTCGCATTAGATGGAAGAGAATTAGAAGAAATATTCACAAAAAAGTGGGTGGTTCTTATTTTCTGTAATAGTCTTAATATTTAATTTTCAAATTTTTGACACCATACCTCGTAATTAACTGAAATAGATACGTTGTAACATATTCCAAGATTGAATGACTCATGAGAAATTAACACTCATAAAAGGCTAAAAGGAATTGCGGGTGTTCATGTTTCCAAGGAAATTACCAAGATTAACCGTCGAATGTCAAAGTATTTATTTATTATTGTTATAATATTTATAGTATTATTTCTTTTCCTCATGTAAAATAATGTAAATTTGCAACAAGGTTTTTAAATATTTATCCTAATATTTATTATCATGTAACTCTAGATATTTTAAATTAACAGATTACCATAGTATAATGATATATTTTGTTTCATTTCTTAAAATATTGTTACAAAATACCGATTGTCTAAAAAATGTTATACAATTTTATAAAAAAATCCATGCATAGTCGTGAAGGATCTAAATAGTTTCAATTTAAACTTTTGTAGGAAATTTGGTTGAAGGAAAGACCCATTCTATCACCAAACAATAAGATAGCGGCAAGCGTTAATGATTCTATATTGGGCCATAATCCTTCTCAGATACTAAATCTGTGGACCCTGTTGTGAAGTTAGAAGATAAATTTCACTCTTTGTAGAGTTTTCTACACTTTTAGAAAGTGGCAGTAGTGAATTTATGGATTTACTGTTTCTCCCATGGTCCAAATATATGTGGCCTGTTCATGCCTAAGCTCTCTTGAAATCTGTGTTTCGATGAAAAACTTGTTTACTAGGAGGTTTTATGAAATACCGTGATTTTTTTACAACACTTCACTACAAAAACCTTAGTTTTTCTGCTGGTGTAGAAGTAATATGTTATATCCCGAACCTAAACTTATCTTTATACTCAATTTGTGTGCAGCTATATTGTATCAAAGGACGCTTTCCATAAAATATTACGATGTAAATCATAAAACTTAAAATTTCAAAGATCTTATACGTTAAATACATAAATAAGTTATGATTAACGACGGAAATACACATTTCTAACAAAGCTGGTCGTTTCTATGGTCGTCTGGCTCACAAAATCATGCATATTAGTGTAATATTGTGTAATAATTATTTATAATAGTTTTTAGTGATATAAATTTCCAAAGAAAGCGGTACCATAATTTGGATTTATAAATTATATGTTTATATTAGTGTGGTGACGAGTACATAAAAAACGGAATAGACCAACATGCATTGAGATAAAGTTATTTATAAAAACAAAAGTTATATTATATTGTTTACGAATCTATCTGGTATTTTGTCTGAGCTTGATGTTGTTTTCCCTTTCCATGGTTGGGTGTAACAATAAATATAAAGTGTACCTACCACAGAGCATAACTAGCTAATAAACATTTGCTTTGTTTTGTTTCTGGCCACAACGTTCCCTTTAGCATTTAGTAAAATATTTTTATTTCTACAAATGGTTTTATTGCAATTTAAACATAATACATGAGTTTTTTTGCTTTAACAGTGTGCTACAAGAATTAAGAAAAAATATAGAAACAAGAAATATTCAGATCTGTGACTTAAGTCACTAGCTTAGTTATTAAAATAAAGGAAATAAATAAATCTATATAAGATATTGCGATCAAACAGCTATGATATAATTTAACAATGCGGAAGGTTTGTACGAGTATAAGTATGAATAAGTCATCAATGTTATGCCAGAGTATGCGTGCTCATTCGCGTCGCTGTAGAAGTCATGATATGAATAACTAATCGTATATAAAAGGATATTACTGTATCTAAATATTAAAACTAAAAATTAAAAAAACTAAGATACGTAAAAATACAGTGTGCTATGCATGATCCTCAAAATTAATAACGATTTTAAGTGAGATAAATAGAGAATAAGCAGGAATCAGATGATTAAACACGTTACCACCCACTGTATAATGTAGTACGTGATTGCATACTTGAAGCTCTTTTTTGCTTAATAGTTCAGACTTGGCCTGTGTCTTGATTATGTTGGGAGTGGTATTCGTTCGACATTATTTTATTTTTATTACCCGCATAACAATGACGAAACATTCAACAATGAACCAATGAGAGAAAAAAGCTGTTGTTACTGTGAATATCTCATAAACAAATGAATATACGGAAAAAGTGTTTATCTAATATTACAAATTATTAAAATTTTAATGTAGAGATATTTTTGTAAAGGACGATTTTAAGTGATACTGAAATATACTTTATTGTAATTAATAAATTTTTCGTGCTATGCATGATCCTCAAAAATAATAATGATTTTTAATTGAGATAAATAGAGAATAAGCAGGAATTAGATGGAAGAATATTATTCAGTGAAATGTGTAGGATTATATCTGAAAACCCAAAACACGGAAATCGTTATACAGTAAATTATATTGATGAATTCTGGAAGCATGGTGGTCATGAATATCAGTATTGCCTTAATACCTATGTTCAAATAATACAATTACTTAAAATACTTAAAATTTGGTCATGCCAGTGGAAATATCTTAGATCAAAATAATATGTAATTAGATACTTTTTGACAGAAGGAGGTTTCTAAAGACCTACATAGTTATATATTAACTTCATCAGGACAATAAGGTAAATTAAGGGTTTGTTAATGTACATTGGACCGAAGTGAATTTAAACGGAACTGAAGTGAACAAATTTAACCAAAGTACGTCTGCTATGTGTTGACAAATTATTTCGTTTTTCTGAAAACGTGGTAAAAATCAAATGTGGCCCTGGAAATATCTGAGGCAAGTAGATAACAAGGGCTAGGAATCAATCAAGGTTTTACCAAGGTAATTTTCTGCGTCCTATGTGTATATATTCTCGATAGAGGAAACTAAATAAACTTTTATATAAGACGCAGTTTCGTTAACCTCTGATAGCCTTAACCATAAAAAACAGTCAATTTCCTTGATACATGTCTACTTATGTTTGAAAAATATAAATAGGGCACCATCATATTACATCATAACTGCGTAACAAAGTAAATTGATGCTTTAAAAATTGTGTGCGTAGGTTCGGGTGAATCTAGTATCTAAATATATTTATAAACATAAAATATATGAGTAAGTGTAAGGATTTGTATAAATGTATTATTATTGGAGCCCGGATACTTATTGAGACGGTTGCAAAGATTACAAAGAAAATATGGAAGATAGTTGAAGCTTAGAGAAATACTGTGAATAGCATCATTCCTTAAGAATGCCTACAATTTACTCTACTAGAATGCAGAAAAATACTTCATAAATCTTTATAATTTTATTTGGAAGGAAATAAATATGCCAATCTGTGGAAATCGTAGATAGGTAAATTGTGTTGAAATATGAATATGAGGAATCTATATGCATGAATATTAATGTGCCATGACCATTTAAGTACCCTATCAGTGATGGAATAATGTATGAGCAGGTGTGAAAATATGTTCAAACTAGTTATTGTTCACCGTGTAGTGATGGGATCGTTAGAGTTGATGGAGGATCTTTATTATGGTTGTGTAGATTATATTATCAATTCTTTTTTGGGAACTGTACAATTTTTACTGTTACTTAAGAAGAAATCAATTTGAGTACATAGTGTTATAATAAAAAATATTGCTCTAACACACTGACCTCAAAATTGATCTGAAGTATTATTAACATGCACCACAGACTAAGGTGTCTCTATAAGCTACGAGTTGCTATCCACCGAGAAGCACTCATATTCATTGGTACTACTGCTATGATGCTATGAGCAGCTGTTCATTTTTATACTTAGAAATGTACAAAATAAACTAAAACTATGGAATTTTTGTCATCCTCAATACAACATTTGTAAATCCCTTTTAGTATGATAATGTACTATTCCCAACGTTATACAGATAAATATATAAAACAGTATCTGGAAAAGTGTGATCAATATTAAAATACAAATTTTACGGTGCTTATTAGGTAAAATAACACATAAAAAGTTTGAATTTCAATATGTAGGAACATTGATTTTGGTTATCGCTTTCAAACCAGTAACCCTTGTTATCAACTTAAATCTGGTTCAGAAATATGAACTGCCCAGTTGGGCTTAAACAATCAGATTGTATTGTTCTCTATAGCACTCTAGAGATGTTGAAACTGAAATATTTGGATTTAGAAGGGAAAGGGTCGGAACTTCCAAATTAACACCTTAACGAGATTTAGTTGGGTTGTATATTTCACACATTAATACACATGTTGTATGTCATTGTGATTTAGCTATTTTCATCCGATCTTAATTTAACGCAT
>NW_025782310.1:0-36597 GCF_021130785.1 Homalodisca vitripennis | reverse complement strand
TTATCCTTTGTAAAAAACCCCACACATGCTAGCACACTCAACGCATATCCACACAAACCAACAATTTTTCTTTTTTACTGTGTTTTTGTTAGTTAAATCAATCAAAACTTAAACATTCAAGGTCTTTTAAAGAAAAGGAAGGAAAACGACTCAAGCTATTGTTAAAAATTGTATACAGACGTAGTTATGGCACTAGTGTTTTCCCTTCCTGTTTCTACTAACCATTGCATACTTTGTTTTTATACAGTTGAAAACTAATATTTTCAATATTTCTTAGCTCATCAGGAATATTTTGGAAGAGTACGTGGAGCTATATAATATGAGTTTGTTGTGTTGATTGTTTTGTAGATTTTTGGTGTGTATATACCTATACTACTTTGAAAACGTGTAGAATATTTATGGTTTGCTGATTCTAAAAACTGAAAATTTGTTTTTAAAAGCGTATAACATTAGTTTGTTTTACATAAAGTTGTCCTGACATCAAGCACTTTAAACTCAGAGTACAACAAATCTGAAAGGATATCGGAATTGGTTTCTTTAAACGCGGGGCTTTAATTATAGATTTTTGAAGTTATTTGAATTGGTTGGAATTTTGAAAGAAAGGCCCCTCCCCAAGAAATTATTCCGTATTGTATAATTGATTGAACGTAAGCATAATAAAGACAGTTTTAATTTTGGGAAAAATTTAGAATACGAGATAAGTTAGAAAACATAAAATACACTTGCCGCAACCTGCTATTAATATATTGAACATGTCTCCTCCAACTTAGCCTATTGTCAAAAATAACCCCTAAATATTTATATTCCCATCACCTCTTCTAAGGGCTTGCATCTACATGGAACTCCAGTGCCCTGAACACATGTATGTAATGTTAAAACCATATCCACTGGGTCACTGATAGCCCGAAGTGAAACAGCCATGAGTTTAGTTTTTTGATACATTAACCGTCAGACGGTTTTTGGTCAAACCACTGTTTAACAACACGGAGTCCTCTCTCTGCATTTTAGGTAAGTTTCATCCCAATTATTCCCTTCAAAAACTAGCGCAGTATCATCAGCATATAAGTAAATATACAGTTATCTAGTTCAACTTTTAAAACAGTTTTTAGTTCAGTTATCATAGTTTTAAAACAAAAAAAGTCTTGAAAATTTTCTATAGGATCTGCAGTTTTTTATTTGAAATTGTTTTTCATGATACATGACTTTTGATGTATAATGTATAAATGAACACTACCATGAATGTACTACTACTGGCATTGTTCATTAATGTGGTATTAATACATGCCAAGTGTGAGCCTAGTCAAATCATGATCATTGCAAGAGGAGCTGCAACAGGAAGTGTATTACAACAGTACCACTACTGGTATTGTGCATTGATGTGATATTAATATATGCCAAGTGTGAGCATAGTCAAATCATGATCATTGCAAGAGGAGCTGCAACAGGAAGTGTATTACAACAGTACCACTACTGGTATTGTGCATTGATGTGATATTAATACATTGCCAAGTGTGAGCATAGTCAAATCATGATCATTGCAAGAGGAGCTGCAACAGGAAGTGTATTACAACAGTACCACTACTGGTATTGTGCATTGATGTGATATTAATATATGCCAAGTGTGAGCATAGTCAAATCATGATCATTGCAAGAGGAGCTGCAACAGGAAGTGTATTACAACAGTACCACTACTGGTATTGTGCATTGATGTGATATTAATACATGCCAAGTGTGAGCATAGTCAAATCATGATCATTGCAAGAGGAGCTGCAACAGGAAGTGTATTACAACAGTACCACTACTGGTATTGTGCATTGATGTGATATTAATATATGCCAAGTGTGAGCATAGTCAAATCATGATCATTGCAAGAGGAGCTGCAACAGGAAGTGTATTACAACAGTACCACTACTGGTATTGTGCATTGATGTGGTATATTAATACATGCCAAGTGTGAGCATAGTCAAATCATGATCATTGCAAGAGGAGCTGCAACAGGAAGTGTATTACAACAGTACCACTACTGGTATTGTTCATTAATGTGGTATTAATACATGCCAAGTGTGAGCATAGTCAAATCATGATCATTGCAAGAGGAGCTGCAACAGGAAGTGGATTACAACAGTATCACTACTGGCATTGTTCATTAATGTGGTATTAATAGCATATCAAATACGAATACTGTAATTAAATTGATTTCTTTAGTGGTGGTTGTTAAAATCAGTTCTTTTATATTTATTTAAATCATAAGCTTTTTAAAGTTATAAATTACATCTGCACATTTCTTGGTTTTGCAGGCCACAATACTGATCACAAGATTGCTTATTTTCATTTAAAAAAAAAATACCTGCAGTTATGTTCTACTTTGTTAGCTTGACTAGAGCCTTGTTAGAAATGTAGAGTAATTTTTGTGTTTTTACAATAGCGCCCTTTTAATTGCATATTTTTTGTATCACAATTACAATAATTCTGGTACTGTATGCAATAGTAGAATTTCCATATGCACTTAGACTTGTATTAATACAGTCTTTCATTTTCTGAAAGAATTAAAAACAAAACTAAATGATCCCTGAGAACAACAATGATATACTTCTACTCTGATAAGATTATCTTCATAAATACCAAAGATTAATAATTCTGAACTATTTGTGGGATGAAGTTAAAATAATGCAAGAAATTATATCCAGATTTTAGTAAACAACAAGAAGTTAGTTTAACAACAGATTTCATAGCATACTTACCAAGCATGTATGGTTGAAGCACAGGAAAGTCTGCAGAACCTCCTGATTAAACTAAACCTTAACATAATTTTTGTTGCAATGAGGGTATTTCCTAGAATTCACTTATGTAGAAAACTTTTAGTCAGGCCAACTTGCACTGTGAATCTGCGATTGCAAAAATTGTTATAAAATGTTAAAATGTTGATATATACACTTATTAAGTTGATGGTGGTGTAATCCTTGCTTGTGCACGCTTGTGTGCTACGTTATTGACAAAACTCCTTGTTATCACAGCCAGGCAAAAACTCTATGTCAGAATTGGAGAAGCGGGAGAGGCGAGCCATGGAGAGGAAGCTCTCCGAGATGGAGGAAGAGCTCAAAGTAAGTTACCCGAAATTACCTTCAGAGAGAAATGTATACGTGAATGCCTCTGTCTTATCGAGTTTTAAAGACTACCAACGACTTGCTTACCAATTAAGGAGAAGAATCCTAAAATAGAAGAAATAAGAAAAGTTTTGTTCCTTTACAAACCTTTTTTAGAATAAAATTTATTGTGTTCAGCACCACTTGGTGTTGCTTTTAAAATATAACATCTTAAAAATTTAAATTCTAAAGTTGATCAAAAATATTTACTAATTCTAATGTTGTAATATTTGATAAATTTAAGTTTGTAGTAATTTGGTCCATATAGAGCTTGTCTTGATAAGTTGATCAGAATAGTGCTTACTTTACACTCAATTAATTCAGGTTCATCAACAGTTATTTATAACTTCCAATTTGTTAATTTTCTAAAACATAAAACACATCATAAAACATAAAACATTTGTTTTTTTAAAATATTAAGTACCTTCTTTATTATGTTGTAGAAAATTACTTTTTCATTCATGTGTAGAAATTTTACCAGCTAAAGTGTAGCAATAATTGGTATCAGCATATTAGATAGAAGCATGTTTAGTTCAAAAAGTTGTCTGCTGTAAAATAAAGAAAGTTGCATGAACACTTTAACAACTAACATTTTTTGTTCAAAACTGTGTTAGTAAAAGAGAAACTTCTTTCCCCTCTGTCTTCTAATATTTTGCGTGTCATTGCAGCAGTTACAAAAGCTCAAAGCAGAAAATGAAAGATTGCGAGCGGAAAACCGAGCTCTGACTCGAGTAGTTTCCAAACTGACAGCCTCTGCGAATGCTGGCAAATAGGTAAAAGTGTGACCTTGACCTCGGTGCATGTCCCTCGCTCGCAGTCTCCCTCTTAGCTTTGCAACTCGGTTTTATTGACTTTGTGTTTATTTGTTGTTTGTGTTCACCCGATGCTCAGTACTTTAATTTAATCTAATGTTTGAACGTTCTGTCCGTGTCTTTGTGCACAAGACTGTTTCACCTAGCACCACGAATGTGCTTAAATAATTTGTGTTTTTTTTATCCTGACTAGTTACAACTAACAAAGTCCTTATTGGCTATTAATAAGATTCCTGAATTTTCATTATTTCATGTTTTAGGTTCTAACAGTGGTGTCCAATAACTCGATTGTTATGAATTTATTTGTTTAAGCTAGTTCACCTACAGTTTTATTTGTTTTATTTAATCCAAAATAGATTACTCATTGTAAATAACACTATAGTATTGATCGCATGCTAGAAAACAAATCCAACTTATAGTGGTTATTTTTTTTAATGAACAAATCATGAAATCTAATGAATGACTAATAAATTCTAATACAATAGTATTGTTGTTAAAACCAGTAATCATGTATTTTTGTATTAAAATAATTTGTATAGTTCCAGAGTAGTTTTATTTACAGTTAATCAAATACAAGGGTATGGGTGATATAGCCTAAGCAGTGCAAAACAATCTACAGTGGAATATACATATAAACAGTTTTTTTTAGATCTCAAACTACATATCTATTATTTTTTATACTCGTCTGCTAAACCAATTCTTTTTTATGTTTGAACTAGATGAGAAATCCCTTCTGGAAAAAATTCTGCCGTCTGAAATTCAAGTCAACCAATGATGGAATCTTAAAGTTCCACATTGAAGTCAAAGGGTTTGAAGCTAAACCGTCTTCTTAAATGTGTGAACAGATGAACATGAACACTTAGTGACAAGTCTGGTCTACTCACAAACCCATGTTTTATGAGTTGAAACTGTCACTTTTCACATTAGGTCGAGTTCATCTAACGGCGTATTTAATGGGAGAGGGAAGTGTAAACTGTCTTAGTAAAACAATAAAATCCTATGGCACGTGTAATAAATATAGCATTTAATGAATTCTAGTTATAAGAATTCAAATAATAACATAAATATTAATCTAAGAGTAATAAAAAGTTTTAATCCACAATTTCCAAACATACTACATTATTTTAATACTTAATATTTGTTTTTAAAACACAAGGTCGATTTAGCCCTCCTTCATCAGTAAAATATTAGATGATAAGACTTGTGCCTCCCAAACTCAAATTTTTGATATGCAACAGCACCAATTTTTGAATGGGTATCAACAGCTTTGATATATTTGCCATGAAAATTATATAATGAACATAATTATTTTACATGTCAGGAATTTAAATGTTATTGTTCATTTTGGTTGGCCACAGTAAACAAACAGTGAGGTATAAAATTTCTATCTTTGCAGCTCAAAGTAAAAAGGCCATTTTTATTTTTCAACCTTCGATCTCATGCCATCATGGCCAGACTCATCGCAGATCCGCGCTATGGGCAGTAGTCGATCTCGCATATTTCCCACTACAACAGTTCAGGTAGCTAGTTTTCATTGAGCTGCAGTCGCATAAACATTGCAGCCTCTATTGATTCTCCTGCCAAATGTGAATTAAGGAGATTGAATTATTTCCTGCAAACAGAAGGGAATAGTGCTGCGGAAATTCATCGGAGAATGTGCCGTATTTACAGAGAAAACAATATGAACGATGGTGTTGTTCATGAGTGGTGTAGAAAGCCAAAAATATTGACTGACACCCACAAAAATCACTGAATGGATTCAGCTTTGACATTTCTCTAATTGATCCTTGAATTTGACAATCGGCCATCTTTAAACTTTTGACATAATTCACGCACAACACCATCACTCATATGTTTTCTCCGTAACCACGGGACTTTCTTCAATGGACTTCTGCTGCACTCTTCCCTTCAGCTTGCAGGAATCAAGTAACACTCCTCAATTTACACTTTGTAGGAGAATCAATAAGGCAACCATGTTTATGTAACTGCAGCTCAGCCCAAACTGAATACTTGAACTCGCTGGTGTAAAATATTGCATCAGGGAAGATGCACGATTGACTACTGCACACGCCGCGGCCTTGCAACATGTCTGGCCATCATAGCATGAGATTGTAGGTTGGAAAAAAACCACTCATATAATAACTTTCTGTAAGTGTCAGTTCATCACCACTTCTCAAGCCATATGAAAAACTGAGGTTACTTACTGTACAGCCCTTGTAATTTTGGTTAGCCTCGGTAAATAAACAGTGAGGCATAACCTTTCCATTATTGTAGGTTGGAAAAAAACCACTCATATAATAACTTTCTGTAAGTGTCAGTTCATCACCACTTCTCAAGCCATATGAAAACTGAGGTTACTTACTGTACAGCCCTTGTAATTTTGGTTAGCCTCGGTAAATAAACAGTGAGGCATAACCTTTCCATTATTGCTGTTCAAAGTATAATGCTTTCTCTAAGTGTCAGTTCATCACCACTTCTCATGCTATACAAAAACTGAGGTTACTTACTGTACAGCCCTTGTAATGTTGGTAAACTAAAAAAATCTACCATATTTTAATTATCACTGCATTGGTTTGTGGACATCACTAGTTAATATTCTGAAACTTTGTACAATTACAAGTACGTGTAACTAAGGTTAAAGAATAAAAGTTTATCTTAAAATAATGTTATTTCATTACATCTAATTATTAATGCTTTGGTGATGGATGTACTGTTTAAATGACATAGTTTTCTACATATGAAGTTGTTATTAAATCAATCAAGCTTTGTAAACTTGCTCATGATATTGTCCAATTGTCACTGACTAATTGTTAAAGTATTAAAGAGTTTTCTTTCAAATATAATCCTATTTTTTATTTGATTTTAGACCCAAGGAAATTTTTAAAAACTGTTTTTACATTAAACCACTAATGAAAAATTGTTAACTTCTTAGCTCATCTCTAACAAAAGTTGGCATTTATATTTCCAGTTTTGTACGAAGATGATGTACAAGTTCATCCAGTAAACTTTATTGTCCAACTCGATAACCAATAGTTTTACAGATTTAACTCTTGTAAGGCCACCGATGATACTATTCAGACAAGTACTAATAGTTGGTATCACTAGAAGACTATTTAAAATCTCACAATCTGTAGTAAATACTGTAAGGGAGGTATACTACAATATATGCATACTATATTATTATAAATTCTTGCAATTATGCTTGAATATTGATTTTTTTTATTAAGAAAATTATTGAGTTATCTAGAATAATGTAGAACATAGTTGCTGCAAAATTTTGTGTCCCAAAAAATTCTCTACCATAATAAGGTAAATGATTATTACGCTACTATTCAAGCACTATTTTGTAGCATGAAATTACATTTCTCTTGTACTCTACAACTGTTCCGCATCCTTTCTCCATGTGTTTTTTATAAAAAGAAGTCTTTAAACATGAAAAGACAGCATTTTGGTACATAACTTGTAAAACCACTCCCAGGTATAAACAAAATGATTTACTGTAACACGACCCCTAGCAGCACTGAACCTGGAACTAATTGCAAGTCTTCTTGGAAAAGATTATACCACACAAGCTTTAAACATAAAATCATTACATGTTACTGTACCTCCTTATAAATATTCAGATTATTGACTAAACATTATTATTAAATAATCAATAAACGTCTTATTTCCTTTAAGGCCAATCCAAAGTCTACTGCTTTATTACTTACCAATTGTTGTAAAGCAGTAGCCTCTGTTTTTCCGACATAAACATCTAAGGATTGTTTCTCTAACCCAATAGTTGCACTTGAAAATTGTCAGATAGAAGCTGATGTAATTTATGCTATACTAATCAGCAGTGTATAAATTAAATGAATGATGAAATAACATTTTTATCAGAATTTTCCATGTGGGGGGAAGGGAAAATTAAGTCATAAAGCCCATGAAAACGTGCCAGGTACTACTAATTTTCAATTATCAATATCCATTGTTTTATATTTAACTAAACTCTACAATTTGTATGGTGAATTTATATTCACTGTTAAAACATAAATGCTATATTTCAACAGATTGCAATGTATAACAAGGTCGATATAAACATTTAAAAATTGTTTGTTAGATGCTGCCTGTTTTCTCAATTTATAGGCAGTAAAATACTTATAAATAAGTTTATCTTAAAAAGTTTCCTTTTTTTATAATTTCTTTGATTCAGGAAGGGGTATATTTATTTTATAAAAAACCGGAACCAACTAATCCCTACATTATTGCAATTTTTGTAGAAGGTTTCAGGAAGCATTGCAAGATTTTGGTTAAATTCGCTTTCATTACCTTTGTTACTTGATGGGTAATTCCAACACATGGGGGATTCCAACCTTTATTTTTCGTTTTTGAGTTATTATCAATTGTTTTTTTCTTAGGGGTTACAAAATTGTAGAAAAATACTAAAAAGTAACCTTAATCATGACCATTTGGCTTTATATCTTTATTCTAAAAGGTTAATGTAAGTTTAATGAGTACAATTATTATTAATTGCCCAGTTTGTTGGATCATTTGCACTCATTGAGAGTGATAAGCTAAAAAATGATTTCCTCAATTCTTCAGAGATTGTAAACAGCATAAAAAGATTGCTTATTACAGAATGAATTATTATTGTGAACTTTTAAGATTTCAAAGAAAAGTAATTTTTTTGTTTAGACAATCAATGCAATTAGTATCAACACTTATAGTGCCATGGCCACTTCCCAAACTCACTTGTAAGAAGTGGTGGGCTGTATTCTCTAAATTTCCTGCAATTATTGTACTACAACTATCCAATAAGTTATCATGATTATTTTTTGTGTTTTTTTTTTTTCAGCAAAAATATGAAGAACGTATAATAACTGGTGTACCTAATATTTTTAGATTGAAAATACAATATGTAAAGCTATGAAACCATTAAATTTTTATTTATCATGCATTTTTTAGTAATACACACAAATTAAACTTATTCTTCAAAAACAAAGAAACCTTTGTGATATGTTTCTCAAAATTCATTTTCCCATGGGAGACTGTAATAAAACTATTGCCAGTTTTTAAATTAAGTAATTATACATAGCTTCAACATTTCTACGTTTCAAAAATAATTTTATAATATATTTTAATAACAAATTATATGAAGGGCAAGTTCAGCATTAATGTTCTGTTAGATATAAAAATTCAATTAATCTAATAAAATATTTGTAAAGAGTATTTAAGTAGAAAATGTTAGCGTAATTGAGTGTTTACTCACTCCCTCTTAACCATCCTCTTTTTTTGTTACAGCAAGTAGAAAAGCTAAAATGTGAGAACCAAAAGTTGAGGGACGAGAACGGAGCCTTGATCAGGGTCATCAGCAAACTGTCCAAGTGATACCAACGCAATGGTTACTTTGTGTTATATTTATTTATTATAGTTTAAAATTATCATTATTGATGTTAATAGCGATATTTGGTTGGAGCCTGCTCACAGCCGTTACCAAACGTTGTATATAGTTTCCTATGAGATTTTAGTACGTACATTTATATATATATATACCTTTTTATTATTCTTTTTCGATAAACTTTTGTATAAGGCCAGTGTCTATCCTAGTGTCTTAACACCAGTCTGATTGGAGAAACTGCTAATTTTATTATTATATTTTATCATTTAACTTTTATATTATATACATTAAGAACAACTCTGAAACTCTGTTGATATTATCGTCACCATGGTATTTTATTGTAAAAATCTACCATATTTTATAAAAGTCAAATGCCACTTTAAGGTTTATGGTTTTCTTAACTTAGCTGATGATGTATCGCATTTTAAATGCATTTACTATAACACATTATTGCTATTAAATATTGCACTGTAAAGTTAGAGAGAGAGGGGCAACATCATTCCCATGGCCTCCGTAGATCTAGAAATTAATTTAAATAAATTTAAGATTATTCAAGAAATTTTGAATTTACTTATAAAAAGTAGTAGTTTGTTGTTCAAGCATGTATTTCCCTCTACTCAAGTTGTAAACAAAGTAAGATTAAAATAATGACAAATTTATGTCCAAGACTTGAAAGCTATGTTTAGTAGATTTTATCATCTGAACTTAATGCAAAATTTTCCAAATACTGCTATATATCTTAAGATACAACAAGCCCATTGTAGTACATAACTCTACATAACTTATAATCCACAACGTTACATTATTTTGGCCATGGTTTATCTGGAGGAGGAGGAAACAAGAAACTCAAACATTGCACCCACGACTGCTTTAACAACAAGCTTTTGTACATGCTTCTTTGTTTCATTTGTAATCTTGTATAACTAAACAGTCACAGAACCGTGGGCACAATTGACACACTCCATTGTTATTATTGTTCCTACTCTGAAAAAAGTGAGAAAATAAGATAGACTTCCGATTTATGGATTGCTTTTAACTTCCATTAGATAAGGCAAACATGTAAGATAATTACTATTAAAACCAACCTGTCCTCCCTTGTCTAAAATTTACAAAAAGGCAACTGAGTACAAAAAATTAAATTGAGTATTATAGATATTATCATAGGCAAATCCAAATCTGATATGTAAAGTAACGTAAAAGAGTATCCAAGTGGCAATACATGAATTCTTAGCTTAAAGGAAATTACTCCCAATGGTTGTAGTGGGCGTAGACAGTTTGTTTGATTTTTGAATTGACTATTTAAACACTTGATAATTAAATATATATATATATATATATATAAAACATTTAAAATGAAAATTGTGTATATTTGTTGGGAGTAATATTATATGGCCTTGACAGCCAATGTTTCTTGGAAGAATAGAAATAACCATTCAAGTAATCATGTGTGTCTTTCATAAGCGTATACCAGATTACCACTTTATTTAATTTTAAAATCTGAATTAAGCATTAAAATTACAAAACAATATTGTTCTTAATAATCAACTTGTACGCCTTTTAATATTTTGGGAATTTTGTAACCAAACTTGATGAGATTAAAATATATTCCTTGTTTCACATCACTTTTTAAATCTTTATCTAACTTTTCATTATTCTCAGAATATTTAATCTTATAAGAGATTTTAGATTAGGTATCTTTCAAACAGTTCAACTTAATATTTTTATAAATGGTATTTGTCTTACCAAATCACTAGTAAAACTAAGTTAACACGTTTTTGTATACAGCAATATATATTTTTCAGTTTCAAATCTATTGTTTTACTCAGTTTTCTTTATAATAAATAAATATATTAAACATAAATTACATTTTTATTTATAACAACTAAATAGCTTACAATCTTCAAAGGAAAACATAAACTATTGAGCAAAATAATAAGTATCCTTCATACGGTCAAATTAAATTTTAATAAACTTAATACATACAGATGTTTTACTATTCACCTCTACATCACATTATTTATTGTTAATATCCATAAGCATGTATGTACACTAATTATTCAACTCTAGTAGTCAGCTTTGAAAAATTATATAAAAATGTTTTACCATAGTTTAAGTGTCAGATAGTTTTATTAAAATTTTGTACTTAATTAATTGTAAAGTGTTTGAAAACAGACTACATCACTGTATATTATTATCATATTATATTTACAATCATAATTGATAAAAAACGAACAATTGTAATATAATATTTTCTTGCTCCATATAAGTATTTTCAGTTAGAATTGCCTATATGGGCAAACACACACCAAACTTCAAAATTGTTTGATTTTAACAGTTTGTATACTTTTCTAAATCTATTCTATGCTATTTTATTCTATTAATTGACTTTTTTTTAGATTTAAGTTTTCAATTGACTTGTGTAAATAAAGATGTTATTGGTATGTTGACAAATATTATTAAAAGTGGTTAAATATATATTAAATGATCAGTATTTGTGGTTTTTTTATAAGAAATCTAGCAGGACTTGACTGACCAATATTTTTGGTATTTCATAATATCACTGGTTTTACACATATCTCTGTACTTTATTTATTTAACATTATAAATACATATATTTTATATTTGAAATTTATACAGTTATCGAGAAGAAATAGTTATAACTGAGATTACTTTTTGTTTAAAGGCTTTTGTGTGTATTTGTATCCTCTAGGTCCAAAGTAAATGTTTTATTTTCTAGTCCTTAGGTTTTATACCTATTCGAATGTAGATAGTCGCTCTCATTATAGATTATGTTGGGTTATTTGGGGATTAATTTTGTACTTGCGAAAACTGGTTATGACTTAGTGCAATACTCATCAAATTTATTCAATCCATTCAAGTATTTATTGCAAAAAGCACTCGTTAGATATTTCACACTTTTTATAATAGATATATTGGCAAACAACAGTTTGTACAAAGCAGTAGTTGTTATAGTATTATTAGTTGAGATTGTTTAATGTTCATTGTAATTCTGTAAAAAACCATCCAATCGTTTTTGTTGTTTTCATGTCTATAATTAATTTGTGATTAAAACGACGTGCCTTTTGCTTTTTATTAGTTGAAAACTATTTGTCTATATTGTATAGCATATCTTAAAATTAAAGAATTTTAATAAATGTTGTGTGCTTTATTACCAATTAAACTAATTTCATAAGTGGATAGTAGTATACTTTGGCCGTTCCTGGGACAACGCACCCGAGACCGGTTCTGGGACAAACCGTGTGAGACTGAATCTGGGACAGAATTGTTAGAGAGCGACTAAGAGTGTGAGTACGGGTAGTCAGAACCGCGCCGCGCGAATCACCACGCATGTCATCGCTGTCCCGCCACCGCGCAGACACCATGCGTTGTTACTGTAAGTATGCAAGCAATCGGCACGCGCCTCGTCAGCACCGCACCGCGCGACTGCTGAACCGTCACCGCCAAGCAATTGGCACGCGCCTCGTCATCACCGCGCCGCGCGACTGCTGAACCGTCACCACCACCGCGCCGAGTGAGACACCGCGTGTTGTTTCTATAAGTATACAAACAATCGGTACGCGCCTCGTCACTGTCCAGTCACCGCCGCGCCGCGCGAGACACCGCACCTTATAAATTACTAGTTTGGTATAATGTAAGTGTATTGTGGATAGTATCAGGAATTAATGAAGCAGAAAAGTCGGAAAGAAATCCTGCTTCGAGCATTAGAGGTTCATAAACCTGTGGTTAAGCGATTCCCTAAGAGAAAAATTGTAACTTTGGGTATTGATGATTTGTGGGCTGCAGACCTTGTTGTAATGATTAGGTTTTCAAAGGAAAATGATGGATTCAGATACATACTTAATGTAATTGATACGTTTTCAAAATATGCGTGGTCAGAACCATTAAAAACTAAAAGCTCACAAGAGGTTACTAAATCGTTTGGTAAAATATTAAGAAGAGCGAAATTGGTTGGTCACAAACCCCCGAACCTTCTTCACACGGATAAAGGACGAGAATTTGTTAATAAGGAATTTAGAGAGTTTTTACACAAAAATCAAATAAAGTTATACCATACTGAAAATGAGGAAAAAAGTGCCATTATAGAGCGTTTCCATAGAACTCTCAATGAAAAAATGAAAGTGCACTTTGAAATTCAAAACTCTTTTAGATGGGTGTCACATTTACAGAAGCTTCTACGTCAATATAACAGTAAATTTCATAGCACTATAAAGATGAGCCCATCAGAAGTGAATTCAAGCAATGAACAAACTTTAAGAAACATGTACGCAAACACTGGACGATGTCTAGTATTCAGACCCAGACTTTCGGTTGGAGACCGTGTAAGAATTACTATAAAGAAAGATGTATTTGGAAATAAATACCGCAGAAATTGGACAAGAGAAATTTTTCGGATTGTGGCCGTCAACAAAACTTGCCCTGTTACCTACAAAATCGCAGACCAGTCTGGTGAGGAAATAATAGGATCGTTTTATGAAAAAGAGTTACAAAAAACTATGTTCTAGTTCAGAGTCAAATGTATTAATAATGCTCTCATCCTTCCTTCCACTCATCCCACACACCCACCCTCTTCCTACTCCTCTTCCTATTCTCATCCATCCATACCTCATCCTTTTCCATCGTCAATCGCCCATACAATAAGAGAGTAGCCAGCTCTATAATAATGGTGTTTTCTCGTGCTAGCAAGCAAACAGCATTTCTCAATGCTACGGATGGTCTTCGAAGATCATCAGTCAAGAAATGTTCGAATTGTGGAGAAGAGGTTACTGCATCTAACCTATCCCGCCACCAAAAAACAAAGAAGTGCATCCATACCTCATCCTTTTCCATCGTCAATCGCCCATACAGTAAGAGAGTAGCCAGCTCTGTAATAATGGCGTTTTCTCCTGCTAGCAAGCAAACAGCATTTCTCAATGCTACGGACGGTCTTCGAAGATCATCAGTCAAGAAATGTCCGAATTGTGGAGCTGAGGTTACTGCATCTAACCTATCCCGCCACCAAAAAACAAAGAAGTGTATGTCAGCGTCAAATCCACCAGCTTATGCTTCTTCCAACGGATTCAATGAAAAACCTCCTTCGATGAAACAAGTATGTTCAAGGTGTGGTGTTGAAGTCAGGAACTCCTCCATGTCCCGCCATAAAAAAACAAAGAAATGCATGTCCACGTTAGATAGACAAACTCCGGATTTTGATATGTCTATGTTGGAAAACTACGCTGATGCTGTGAGTGACAATCAATTCCAGAACGTGATTGCTGATTTTGATATGTCTATGTTGCCAGAGTCCTATTCAAATCTCAGACCTGAAGAACAAGACGTGATTGCTGATTTTGATATGTCTATATTGCCAGAGTCCTATTCAAATCTCAGACCTGAAGAACAAGACGCGATTGCTGATTTTGATTTGTCTATGTTAGACACTCCAGATTTCTATTCCAAAATTAGAGCTATAATTGGTACATCTACAGCTGACGCTCCAAAGTTTGAACCACCAGTAAAAAGGATACACCCCGATTCATCGAAAATTATATCAATACTTGGTCCACCACCATTTGAAGTTCCGGATAAGTCAGACTATTCACTGCATATACCATATAGTCCTGTATACCATTCACCACTACATATCCCAGAGAGTCCAACATACAACGTGCTTAGTCCGACCGATGTACGTGCTCAAATAAAACCCCAGAAGAAACCATGTCCAAAATGCAGTAAGGAAATAACGGTTTCCAACATGGCTCGGCACCAAAAATCTCAGAAATGTGCCAAAAACCAGCATGGTATGACATATAACGAACGTCTGAAAAAGATGGAAATCAAACCAGCTCCTAAAAGTAAAATGTGTTGGATTTGTGAAACACCAATAGAGTCATCCAACTGGAACCGTCACAAACAATCGAAACGTCATATCCGTTTGTCAGCACTTCATGAAGGTCCTCGATACAGGAGTGAAATATTACCCATTACGAGACTGACACCAAGACTGCCGGCACCCACTCCAGACATCAACATGCTGGTAAAGAAATACCCAAAACGGCCAAGGGAAGTCAAACAAGTACCGAAGGTCAATACAAACGATATAGCTCTTGAAGCGATGATCCGAAAACCGACTAGACCACAAAAGATTCCTACAGGTGTGAAAAAGATTATTAGTGAGACACCGACTAGTACAATTAATAGTGAGAATTCGATTAGCCCTACCATGGAAGAGAGACAGCTTCTGTCTGAAACAGAATCACCTTCAACACCTCATCTGGTTCCGGTACGTACTCCAGAGGAGTCGCAGACAATACTTGATGAAATATCAGAAGTCCAGTCGGCATTCACGGGAAGATTGAAAACGTATGTGATTATGAACAAACGTGGGATCAAAGATCCAAAAATGTTTCTTGAGATATGCAAACCACTCGTTGTTGAAAAACTTCAGGAAGCTGTAAAAGAAAAAAATCTTAAGGTAAACATGGTTTATCATGCTGAATTCAAGAAAATAATAAACGATGTGGAGGTGACTCAAGTCATGAACTTTAAAACGAAAAATGAAATTCTTTACTCGACAACGTCTCTGTCTGACTATTATAACTCAGCAAAACTTAAGATGTTGGTTGAGATGGAGGAGTTTGAGGCAAACGGTTCTCAATGGTCACTAAAAAGTGTGAAAGACTTGGAGATCAGAGTCAACCGATACGTTCCTTTTCATGGATCCAGCTATGTGGTTCTACCAAAACAGATTCAATCCAAAAAGGCTGTTATTAATGTAAAAAACGAAGATCAGAAATGTTTTATGTGGTCTATTCTGGCAGCTTTACATCCAGTTAAGGTTCATCCAGAAAGAATCAGCAATTACGAACCTTTCAAACGAGAGCTGCTTCATGCACTAGCAACTTGCGAATGCCCCATGAAACTTGATGATATAGCAAAGTTTGAAAGACGTAGTGGAATTTCTGTTAATGTCTATGCTTATGATGACAAGTTCGATATATTCCCGCTGAGAATAACTGATAACGAGATGGAAAAACATGTTAATCTACTGTTTATCAGAGAAAAAACCAACACTCACTACTGCTGGATCAAAGATATGTCCCGTTTGGTTAGTTCACAGATCTCACGAAATGGACATAAGATGTGGATATGCAATAGGTGTTTGCAACACTTTACGAGAGAGGATTTACTCATCAAGCATAGAGAAGACTGTAACACACACGATGCTGTGAAATTGGAACTACCAGAGCCAGGAACTGTAATTAGATTTAAAGATTTCAATTGCTCAATGAGAGTGCCCTTTGTGTATTACGCAGACTTTGAATGCTGTCTAGCACCTATTTCAACATGTCAACCGTGTAAAGTGGATTGTAATGGTAATCATCAGTCGTTCACTATCAAATATCAGAAACATAATGCCATTTCCTTCTGTATGTATGGGGTGTCAGAGGACGGCTTTTCCAAACCACCGATTAAATACTTTGGAGACGATGCTGCACATGTATTTGTAAAATCATTGATTGAGGAGTCGATAAGGATTAATGAACTTTACAAGAGTGAAGCAATAGTCCCCATGCAGTTGATGACAAAAGAGCAACAGGAAATGTTTGAATCTACTACTACGTGTCATATCTGTGGAAATTTTCTTGGTGATGATCGTGTTAGAGACCATAACCATTTGACGGGTTTGTTTAGAGGAGCAGCTCACAACAAGTGTAACATCAATTTCAAAAAACCTAGGTTCATTCCTGTTTTCATTCATAATTTAGCAGGTTACGACACTCACCTATTCATTAAAGAGTTTGGTAAGTTCGAAAATCGCATATCATTGATACCCAACAACGAGGAGCGGTACATTTCCTTTACGGTCAGTGTGGAAGGTGGAATTGAACTACGATTCATCGATTCATTCAAGTTCATGTCACAAAGTCTCGATAGGTTGGCAAAGAATCTGACTAGATCTCAATTCAAACACATCTCAACATATTACAATGGTAAGGACCTCAATTTATTGCTACGAAAAGGAGTGTACCCTTACGACTACATGGACAGTATAGAAAAATATAGTGAAACATCACTACCTAGTCAAGAAGAATTTTACAATAGACTGAATAAACAACACATAACAAATGAAGATTACAAACATGCGTGCGATGTATGGACCGCCTTTAACATTCAGAACATGAAAGAATATACAATGCTATATAACGAAACCGATGTCTTGCTGCTTGCAGATGTTATGGAAAACTTCAGGGATGTATGTCTCAATACATACAAATTAGATCCTGCATGGTATTTCACAGCACCTGGGTTGGCTTGGAACGCAATGCTAAAAATTACAAAAGTCGAACTGTCCCTATTGACTGACATCGATATGGTACTCATGGTTGAAAAAGGTATTCGTGGTGGTATTTCACAGTGTTCTCATCGATATGCGAAGGCAAACAATCCCTACATGAAAGACTACGACAAATCGAAACCAAACAACTACCTCATGTACTTGGATGCAAACAACCTGTATGGGTGGGCAATGTCTGTAAAACTACCATATGCAAACTTTCAGTGGAGCAGTACAGACATCGATGTAATGAAAGTTAGTGACGATTCACCCACAGGCTACATATTAGAAGTTGATTTGGAATATCCTGAAGAACTACACGACGTACACTCTGATCTACCTCTCGCTCCAGAACGTAGAGTCCCACCAGGATCGAAAATGGCAAAGCTTCTGACAACTCTCTACAGCAAAGAAAAGTATGTCGTACACTACAAAAATTTAAAGCTTTATTTGAGTCTGGGTATGAAACTAAAACATGTTCATAGAGTTCTTAGTTTCAGTCAAAGCAATTGGTTGCAACCGTACATTAATCTGAATACCATGGAGCGTACAAAGGCGAAAAATGATTTTGAGAAAGACTTTTTCAAACTTATGAACAACTCAGTTTTTGGAAAAACTATGGAAAATATGAGAAATCGTGTGGACATTCGTTTGGGTACTAAGTCCAAATTAGTGGAAAGATGGGTTAGCAAACCGAACTTTAAGAGTCGAACCATCTTTACAGAAAACCTAGTTGCTGTACATTTTAGTAAGAAAAAACTTTTGTTAAATAAACCTATTTACGTAGGTATGAGTATTCTAGACATATCAAAGACACTGATGTATGATTTCCACTACAATGTAATGAAAGAGAAGTATGGATCTAATATAAAAATGGTGTACACCGATACCGATTCCCTGATATATGACATCAAAACGAAAAACTTCTATGAAGACATGAAACATTTAATTGGATTATTTGATACAAGTGACTACCCCAACCCCAACCAATATGGGCTTCCCCACGTAAACAAAAAAGTTCTGGGTAAAATGAAAGATGAACTTAATGGTCGAATCATGCGAGAGTTTGTAGGACTACGATCCAAGATGTATGCGAGCAATATAGAAGACAACCATTTCATAAAGAGGTCTAAGGGCGTGAAAAAAGCTGTAGTTGAAAATGAAATTACCTTTAGCAACTATAAAGACTGTTTGTTTAGTAACATCGAGCACTACAAAACGATGAATACAATTCGGAGTCAAGCACACAATCTCTACAGCGTAGAACACCATAAAGTGGTACTTTCATCAAAGGACGACAAGCGTTTCGTACTCGAAGACAATATCCGAACCCTAGCATGGGGTCATTATAGAATATGCGAAAACTGTTAAATTGTAAATGTATGTAAGAGAACATACTATGGAAATTCAAGTGTATTGCAAAGATAAATTCGAAGACCAATTTTTACCTAGACCGTTACGGTGTCTTATTGTAGGACCGTCTGGGAGTGGTAAAACGAACTTGTTATTGAATTTCATTTACAACAAAGATGGAGTTCCGTTCAAGAATCTATACGTGTTCAGTCGTTCAATAGAACAACCTGCATATGTAGATCTGCGTGAACAATACAGTAGATTAGAAAAAAACCTTAGAAGACAAATAGCGTTTTTCTATTCGTCCTGTCAAGATCTCATTTCTATCGATGACTGCAAACCAAACTCACTTGTGGTATTTGATGACTGCCTCCTAGAAGAGCAAACTAAAATCAAAGACTATTTCATTAGAGGACGTCATAAAGGGATTTCTTGTGTCTACCTGAGTCAGAGCTATGGTCGAGTTGATATGCAGGTCATACGAAACAATGTTAATCTGTTGTGTCTGTTTACAATGAACAAGTACTATACAAAGAGAGTGTTCCAGGACTTTGTAGGTTCTGACATGACTTTCAAACCAATTTGAGGCTCTCTGTTTTGAGTGCTGGAAAACACCTCATGGGTTCATATCTATTAATACAACAGCTAAACCACAAAAAAGGAAATACATGTGCAATTTAAAAAGGAAACTAAGTGTTGAATAATACTTCGTTGTAAAACGTACCAGTATAAACGTAATTTGACGTTCATAAACGTAATTTAACGTTCATAAACGTAATTTGACGTTTAAGTATAAACGTAATTTGACGTTTAAGTATAAACGTAATTTAACGTTCATAAACGTAATTTGACGTTTAAGTATAAACGCAATTTGACGTTCATAAACGTAATTTGACGTTCTAGTGTAAACGTGACTTGAAAGATTTGAAGAATAACGCTGTATCTATTACTATAAGTATACAACATGGCGAATAAACTAGATGCAAAAGAAGCAAGTTGACTTGAAAAAATTCAGACTGTCTTGGCTGCAAAGTTCAAACGTGCTGAACAGGATGAATTAAAAAACTTCTCAAACAAAAATACTATATCATCAAATGCTAATGAGACGTCTACCAATCGTAACATATCAATAACACATGATCGACCGCTCACTGTTTCTAAAGCTAGAAAGTTGGATGAGTTAAACCGGAAATTACAAAGTGAGTTTGCTCAGACCCATTTTAAAGAGTTAGAAGATGTTCGTGAAAATGAGAAAAAGTACGAACCAATCACCAGAGCCATTAGGGAACAACAACATAGAGAATTGGAAACACAAAAGATACGTAGTCAAAACCGTATGAAACAGTTGGTAAGATTTCAACCTCAAGCATCAGATCGTCGAACGTTTGAGGATGTAGATTACGATGATGAGCTAGAAGTACAACCTCAAGAGCAATCGATGAAACAGTTGATGGATTCTAAAGTAGTAACACTTGGTTCTCTAGGAGCCCGATACCTTCCAAAATCCAACGACAAACAGTTTGGTATTTGGTACGATGAAAATCTAGAGCAGCCGATGATCGGTTCCGAACCGATTACATTTGATTATGATGACATTATATTAGTCAGCTCTCAAAAGAAATACAAAGGGACTGAGGGTCTTTGGAGATTGTTGACGAAAAACAATATAGTAGAGAAGGATCTGTACACCGATGAAGACTGGAACTCTTACAAGGACATGTTGGTGAGGACAAACTCGCTTTTCCAAAGAAACAATCCCAAAAGTAATCGTCCCAAATCAAGTCAAGGACTAAAGTGGAAACATATGATAAAACCTATTTGGGATGAGTTGGTGAATGGAAAAGTGGCAACAATTGGTTCAGGGTTAAAGGTTTACAATGAAAGTCCGGTCGAATATAAGTACATAAAGAACTTCAAAGACCTCATTGACAGGTTACACTACATTCAAGCTCAGGAAGAAGCTGGGAACAACAACTTTCATAATGAAAAACTGTCTGTGGTTGATTTCCTTCACGATGAAATGGAAGACCTTATTGCTACACCTAAAGGGTTGAAGTACCTAGTCAGATGTTTGTCTGTTTTGCCTGAACATGTTATAGAAGGTAAAGGGCTTTTGAACGACATCATTAACAAGTTACCATTCGAGTTACATGCGCCCAAGAACTGAAATCTTGATACGTACAACTACTGTGGGCCCGGCACCCAGCTTGACAAGAGACTTGCTAGGGGAGATAAGGGAATTAATCCCCTCGATGAAGCTTGTAAGAAGCATGATATATGGTATAGGGATCATAAAAACACAGAAGACAGGTGGGAGGCGGACAAAATATTACAAAAGAAAGCTTGGGAGAGGGTTACCTCAGATGATGCTGACTTGAATGAGCGCATGGTCGGCCTAGCAACAACAGGAGGAATGTGGTTGAAACGTAAACTCGGTATGGGGTTAGGAACTTCAGGATGTATCTACCCATCAGATATATAAAACAATGAAAGCAAATATTTTTTACCCTATATATAAGAGAGGATATAATAGAACAGTGATCAGTGGTAAAACCAGTGATGGAGAAACTATATATTGAATTTTCGAGCGGTATAGCAAGAAGTGAGTATAGAACTGCAATGCCAGTTTCAGAGCTCAACTTCAATGCACCCAACAACAATACAACATTCAAACTGGATCATGGAGACGCATTTTATGATTCACGCATAATGTACCACATTCAAGGAAAGTATGTGCAAAAATCTGATGGATCTGATTATCAAACTAACTCTACTGTCAAACTGGTAGACAACTTCGCGGCCTTCTTGTTTTCAAGAATAGAGCTGAGGAAACACAATACATTGATCGACACAGTAGAACTCCCCGGCATCACCAGCACTATAAAGGGGGTTGTTAGTTACAGTAACACTGAAAAACAAACACTCTCAAGTAGTGGTTTCTCATCATCGTTTACAGAAGGTGGGAAGTTTGAAGCACTCGGCACACTTGGGCATTTAGGATTAGGGTTCTTTGACCACCTACGTTACCCGATGTACAAGGGAGGTTTTGAAATCACATTTACTAGGAATGAAGATAATGATGCGTTGTTTCACTGGAAAGGGGCAGGGTCCACAGCAACGGATCCTGGTGATGGAAAAATTGTGATAGAGTCGTTTGTGTTACGAGTCCCCATAGTCGATTATACCAGCACTTCCAAAATCCAGTTAATTGATGGTTTGAAACATCTGAGTGACAAGGATGCTTTAGTCTACAACTTCTTTCAATGGCAATGCATCGACAAAAGAGGGGTGTTCGGTTCATCGTTCAGCTTCGATATTACAAGTGTTTACAGAAATGTGTACAATCCTAGATTTGTTATAATCGCACTTCAGACAAACAGAACAAACACCCAGGCAAAAGATCCTAGTAGATTTGACAGCTGCAACATCAAAAATGTGTCTGTGAAAATTAATGGAGAAAGGTACCCTCAGGAATTGCAGAATTTTGATATTACTAATGGTATATACAGGATCATGTACGATCAGTACCTAGGGTTCCGAAAAATAAACTTCGGAGACAATAACGTGTTAGTAAACCTGAAAGAATTTATTGATAACTCACCTTTGGTTGTAATTGACACACATCTACATCAACCAACAACAGACAGATCTCGAAGTGACATTCAGATTGAATTAGATTTTGTGAAAGCTATTGCATCTCCACAGGGGAGCAGCGGCACCACAGCATATGTTGTCGTTGTATCTGAGGCACATTTCTCATATGACATTACTCGAAACATAATCAAATTCCTGTAAAAACAAATAAAAAAAACAACAAAAAAAAAAAAGTAAAAGTAAAGTTTTTTTTCATTAGTAGGCGGCAATTATTGTTTTCATGTCAGTGTTTTGTATATAAGAAAGCGTATAGAATGGAAAGTCAGCATAATTATACAGTTCGGCTATCCGAAGCTCAAAAACGTAAGCTTCGTACAGCGTACAAAAGACGGAAACCTACAGTAATCAGATTATCTAATGAACAGCTGTCTCACGGAAGTGATCGTATACTTCTTTCTGGAGAGCAACACAAAGCCGTTTCTAGAGCCGTTAAGAACAAAAAAGGTTTACAATTGCTTCTAAGTTACAACCAACTCGTATCTAATAAACAAGGAGGGTTTTTGAAGGAAATTATGGAAATGGTGGATTCGTCAGTTCCTGGAGGTAAACGTTTCATCTCTCCATTAATAAGAAGAAAGGTGGCTCCTTTACTGAGAGAAAAATTTATACCTTGGTTAAAGAGTTTAGTCGATGAGGAGTTAGACACCATTATTGAAAAAGATCCTACGGGTAGAGAGTTGAAACGACGTATTGGTCGGAAGCTTGATGCATTGTTGTCTGTGAATAAAAAAAAAAGAGATCTTCCCGCTGTCTCTTGGTGAAATAGAAAAATTAGCAGGTATATTAAACATTAATGAGTTTAGAGGTGTTTTCATGCGACAGGTACTTCCAGACAAACCTACAAATATCGAACGTGGTATTGTAAATCTTGGTGACCTTTCATCTGGTGGTACTCACTGGACGTGTTATGTGAAACGTGGTGAAAAGAAATTCTATTTTGATTCATATGGCGATGTCAATCCTCCAATAGAAGTAGTCAGGTACTTGGGGCCAAAAGGGTTGGTTTATAACTCAGAGCGTATTCAGGGGTTTGACGATCCTCCTATCTGTGGACATCTGTGCCTGGAGGTTCTACGACGAGATTCAGCTGGTGAGGACTGGGAACATATTCTTCGTAATATAAGAAACAATAAAAATGCATGGAAACCGTGGTTTTATTTTCAACAGATTTGGAGACGAAATTGAAATTGGATCAATACCAACTCAACCCAATTCAGACCCTTCTCCTGACGAGATAATTGAGCTTGTAAGTGATGTATCAAAAGTCTCACAAGATTTATCCGAAGTCAAGAAATTATTGGAATCGCATTTGGTAAAATCGGAAAAAATAATAAATGCGATCGAGATTGTCCCCACTAGTACCGTAAATGGTGAAAAGATATGGGGCAGCTTCCTACTGAAAACCCACCAGAGAATTGGTCAAGTGAGCAAAGCAGTGGAGCCATATGATGTGGTTGTCAAAGTTCAATTGAGTGAATTAGAAGGCAAGATATACATCATGCAGAAAAAATTCAACAACGAAATAAAAAATATATGGAAAGAGGTTTTGAAGACTTCCATGATGGTAGCAACTTCATCTAAAACTTGTATAGAATTATAAGTATATAAAAAACTGCAACCATGCCATTACTCAAACTAACTGGAACTGAGTCTGTACTGACTCTCCATCTAGAACACCCCATCCACTTGGATCCAAACGCAGAGTATTATATGGCTCTTGTTGGATTTTACTCTGAGAACAACATATACAACTTGTTGCAACATGCAAAAGTTTATTTTTGGGAAATACATTTCATTCCGAAACCACTGATACTTCAATGTGGTTACTGGACCATTGAAAAACTTGAAAAGAGTTTCAGAGATTGCATAAAATCGTTGAATCTTAGTATAAATTCTGATGATTTCAAGATCTTTAAAGACGGTGACAAAATATCAATTAATTCTCCAATTAAATTCTACTTGGATAAAACCGTTAGTGATCTCTTAGGTTTTGAAAAATCTGATGCAACAAACTTACAAAAAGAATCATCTTACTTCAACTCAAATGAAAATGTAATTGCATCGAATCCACCAAATCTCAGAGCCGTTGATGTCATCGAGATACACTGCAATATTGTCAACAACAGTCTTGTCAATCATGATGTTCACTCTCACAAACATTTGGAGACAGCAATCCTCTACTCCTTTTCCCCTAATGTACCACACGGCTACAAAATATCTCAATCACCTCAAGAAAAACACTACATACCTCTTCGGAGCGGTTTACGAAAGATTCAACAGATCACAATCACACTTGTAGACCAAAACAACCAACTGCTCCAGAACAACCATGTAAACAACATCGTCTATTTAGATCTGATCAGTAAATCACAAACACATACATACTCACAATTGTGGTAAATAAACACACGCGTGGTGGCGGTGGCGGGACAGCGATGACATGCGTGGTGATTCGCGCGGCGCGGTTCTGATTACCCGTACTCACACTCTTAAGCCTCGCGCGCACTACGACGGAACGGACGTAACGTAAGGACACGACAGAATTTTTCAAATATGAATAGTATTGATTGTTATGGAGATGCGCGCACTTGGACGGACGGGACGGAAGAGACGCGTCGGACTTCAGTCAGATTATCTGAGGAAAAGAACTTTTGAACAAATTCTGCGCGTCGGCGACGTCGGGTCCGTCCCGTCCGGTGTTGTAAGCGCACACACCTCAGACGGAACGGAAGGAAATTTTCTCTATTCCAGCTATATCTTCTGAGCCAAAATGGATGTCTCCAAGTTAATTTCTCTTGTTCAAAACTACACCGAGCTGTACAACATGCGTCATCCTGAATATTTTAACGTCAATAGAAGAGAGAATGGTTGGGAAGAAAATCGGTTACGATGAAAAAACTTTTCATCGTCTTCTATCAAATCTGGGAATAACGTATCAAACTCCCCCAAAGCCAACCTTTTAGTGTTTATGTTATGTACCCAAAACCTGGCTTTTCTTCGTCTTCTCTCTGCCTCTTCTTCTTCTATTACGAATGCAGCAACAATAATTAATTCTTCATCTAACCACTGAAGCATCTTTGACATGTTTTAACACAGATTGAGAACTTGATTAAAACACCCAAGACGAGTCTGGCGTGGCGCGGCGGTTCCGTCCTAATGCGCGCACCCTATCTTAAAATTTCCAATCGTCCGTTCTGTCGTTTCCGTCAGTTCCGTCCGTTCCGTCGTAGTGCGCGCGAGGCTTTAGTCGCTCTCTAACAATTTTCTGTCCCAGATTCGGTCTCACACGGTTTGTCCCAGAACCGGTCTCGGGTGCGTTGTCCCAGGAACGGCCAAAGTATACTACTCCTGTTGTTGTTTGTAAACAATGTATATGGATTATATTTGTAAACTCGAATGATTTTATGGGTTTTATTGAGGATATTTTATTAGAAAGTGGTTGTGAGGGCGACACAAACTCCGAATTATCTGCTGAACACACAGTAGAGTCATACTCAGGGTTTAAGCTTCTATCGCATTTTGCGAAACGAGCCTAGAAAATGCGATGCTGTTAAAAAAAACTCGCAAAATTGCGACGAATGCAAGAAAGAACTAATCACGAATAAAATACATCACATTTTGAAAATAAGTTTATAGCGTAAAAAATATAGTTTTTTTATGATACTAAAAGATCATACATTTTGTCAACACATTTAATTTTATGTATATAAAATATTAGACACATGTGGTACCACTGGTCGACAAACTGTCTGGTTGGAAGACGCTTGCCTACTCTCAGATTAAAAAGTATAGATACCTGAGTTTGAACATTAACCACTACTAACTAATACAGCTAAAATTATGGGAGTTACATTTAACTTAAGCTTGTTCATTTCTGCTTATATCACCGTCGCAGTCGCAACATCACCCTCGACTGTTTGCGCGTTCTAACAAGCTTGCACCAGCTGCGGCAAATAAACAAAATCTGTTTAACTAAGTTAAAGTGGTGTTATAAACTATGGTTTTAAATAGTGCTTACAGAATAAATTGTCTTTAACCTGTTGAGGAGTGTGGCCGTTCCGGAACGTCCTATTCAGTCTACTACAGGAGAGTAAGCATTTTAATCCAAAAATGATGTTAGGGAGTAAGAAATAAATTTGTTTAAAAATTTTGTTTATTAACCACAATGTATTATTACATGAATATAGAGCAAAATAAACTAAAAAAAAAATTACTTTACACTTGAAAATGAACTATTTCAGAAAAACTTTTTATAGGTGAACCGCTAATAAAGAAACCTGCGCAGATGCAACTATTTGAGCAGCACAGCGCAGGAGGGGCCCCCCTCTGGCGGGGGGGAGTGGCGAATGGGCGGAGCATCTTCTTGTCAGCTGTTTAAATCTTGTCTTGCTCGCATCATATTGTTTATACTGCAGTTACTTACCTATTCTCTATCTGAACTGTTTTGTTGTGTGTAAGCCTATACAAGTGTCGCTTAGCTCGCGTGTACACATAATCGATGGCGTCTACATCTAAATCGGGGTGTTTCTCGGGTCGTCCACTTCACGGACAGGCTCGCGAAATTGTGTATAATGTCTACGAACATTTGAAAGACACAAAGGAACAGTACAGTTTAAAATACAACGTAGTCGAGGCTGCAAGCAATGCGACTGGCGTCTCTGAGTCCTTAATTAAAAAAATAGCAGCTGGGGGAAAACGATCTAAAGCAAGAGGAAGTTTGGCTTTTTGCACTCCCAATGGCAAAAAAATTAAAAGAAATAAAAAAAATTCTTGTTGACGATTTTACAAATTGCATCATAAGAAGAAAAGTACATGATTTTTATGCATTGAAAAAAATACCTCCTACACTGGCTAAACTTAAAGCTCTGTTAGAGGAAGAGAATATCCTAAAGTGTGGTAAAGAATACTTAAGAAATTTATTGAAAAATATGGGATTCAAATGGCTTACAACTCAGTCAAAGCGAAAAATATTAATAGAACAGACTCATGTAGCAGGCTGGCGAGCAAACTATTTACGCAAAATTCAAAAACTGAGAAATGAGAAGAAAAATATAGTGTATGTAGACGAGACTTATATTAACAAGTCGCACGTTATCCGTAAGTGTTGGCAGTCTCAATTTGAAATTGGGATAACGAAAGACGTTGGGAAGGGCCCAAGACTTATAATAATTCACGCTGGAGGTTGAAGAGCCGGGTTTGTTCCAAATGCCTTAAAAATATGGATGCCTACCAGTAATAAGAAGGGGAGGAAAATCAATGTGTCTCAAGACTATCACGATGGTATGGACTACACAAATTTTTCCAAGTGGGTCAATCAATTCTCATTCCAGTGTGGTTGTAATGGACAATGCAAGTTACCATAACAAGGAAGGACGACAAAAAACCAAGCAGTGCGACGTTAAAGGCCGACATCCAAGACTGGCTCACCCGGCAAGGTATTGAATTCGCTCCGACTATGACAAAGGCTCTGCAAATACATACAATGTCTGAAATCATGTATCAGAGTGTAACAATACGGTACTTATACGTAGTTAATTATTTCTAATTATAACAAATCTTGTATTAATTCTATTTAATTCAATTAAAATTTTAAATAAGAAGAGTAGTATAACCGGGATGAGCCTAGGACCTGTCCGTAGGCTCTGGTCGTGAATATTAGAACTCAAAACTAATAATAGAACAAATGATTTTATAAGTTAAAAATATTAGTTTAGTAATTTTTGAGATTATTATATGGTTTTAGAATTTATTTTTAATCCGACTGGATGGCAATGACAACAGTGTCACATTGATAATGATACGTAACCGAGTATAAATCTAGTTTTGCTGCACTGTCGTATGAAGTATTAGTTATGGTAATTATAGTGAAGGACAGACCGAATAACAATAAATAGCGAGGAAGGTTTAGAAGTTCAGCGATAACAAGGGACAATAAGTCTATATACTTCTTCGCCATCTAACGATAGTAACCCATCCTTCACGCGTTTTTTTAAACCAGTAAAGATTAGGTAATTGCAACACAGAAGCAAAGTTGTAAGTCAAACACATGTTACGGAAAAAAACTTGAGAAATATAATACAAATTTGTTACGCTGAATGTTTTTTTAATATAGAAACTGTAATGACGACTTGTTGCGAGTACCGTGTGTTATGAGTATAAGTTGTCAACGCTAAAAGAGTATGAAAAATTAATGTATAAGTAAATAAGAATGGTTTTGTTTAACAAATTTCTTATAGTCATTAGTTCTTCCTCGAAGAAAATTAATTCTAAAGAATATGTAGTACTCTTAAAGAACATTATTTTTAGTATTGTTTTTCTGTTAAAAAAATTAATGGCTGCTCAAGAATAGTTTTGAAAGCAGCACCATGGACTATAATACCAAATGGAAGTTGGGATTGAACGAAAGCAAAATAGACCACTTTAATTTCCTTATCTGTGAGTACTTCTCGTAATTATCTGAAGGCAAAAATGTACTTGCGGATTTTATTTGTCAAAAAAATGGATGTGTTTTGACACATTCACATTATGATGTGATTTTTTTAAATATACTTGCAGGTATTGAATTGTGCCCAAGAGCGAAATTTCCTCTCAAACTGGATACGTAACGTATAACCTCTTGTAACACTGGCACTGGCGTAAGTTAAAGGTCAAGTGAAGCCTATAAGATCTGTCTTCGAAAAAAATTGTTATATTTGAGCCATTAGAGTTCGCCAAGTACTGACCCACATTAGTAAAGAATTCATTAAATTCGTTAGCTACTTCAAGCTTAATTTTGTCATTCAATAATTTGGTATTTGGCAGATATTTATTTAGGGAAGTAACTTTGTTAATCCCTCTACCACTCAATTTAATTAAAACCCCCCAAAACATTTATTTAAATCCCCATTAGCTTGGTCGGTAATATCACAAAAATATTATTTTTTAGTTGCTTTAAATTTCTGCTTAAAATGTTCCTGCAATTAACATAGCGGGTTTTAAGCTCCATATTAAATTGTTGCTTTTTCACTAATTTACGTAATTTATCTCTTTGTCTTATAGCATAGACTAAATCTGAAATAATCCATGGTTTTAGCTTTTTTTAACCTCGTTTTAAATTTATTCGACTGGCTATTGAAATTGTAATAATATTCTGAAGTTGTAAAGTAAAAACATTAACATTAGTGATGTTAAAAATGGATTGCCAATTATTAGCATTTAAAAGGTTATCATGTGGTAACACATGGTCGATATAGGTGCGATGTGCAGGGTCCATCTGAGAAGAGGAGTCCTCTGTAGTAGTGTGCGTAATATTATTTTAACGACTCAGCCTGGGTATTATGAAAAGTGGTGGGAACTTAATCGATTAAATGTTTAAAATGTGTTGTTATTTATAAAAATAAATTATTTTCAAACAATGCAGTTATTTATAAAAATAAATTATTTTCAAACAATGCAATGTGTCTGTTTGATGTTTAGTAATTTATTGAAACATTTATAGTGGTATAATCTTATGATAAATCAAAGGCATATTAATCAACCAAGTCCATTGTTCTTAAGTATTAACGTTTAAAATATTTAGTAATGCATATAGTAACATACAGTTATTTTTTTGTTAATCGGTTCTAATAATAATATATATTACATTTACTAGATTCCTGAAACAATACATTTATTGTTATATATCTATCCATTCACTGTAAAATATGTTGTTTCTTCCTCTATCCAAACACTCTTTTGCAAGCAGATCCTTTCGTTCACTTGGTCATTACATCCAGTCGTTCATTTTGTCATTCATTCAGTCAACACGATGACCAGTAAAACACGCTCTAGCGGGAAGGCTTAGTAACTCTGTACTGACCGGTTCAACTGAACGGGTCACAGCAGTGAACGATACCGACTGAGCCGGAATAGTCAGCTGATTTTATTACATTGAAATAGAGTGAGCGCCGAGCAGTGGTGGGGATACTTGGAGGGGCGGCGGGGGGATATTTACCCCACCCTCCGTGAACTCAAATCAACCTAGGTTTTTTTGTTTGCGGTTTACCTATAGTATGAAATGCTTCAAAGCATGGGATTACACAAAGACCAACATTACATTCAGGACATTCAAATGTTGTGTCTTTTCTCTGTTTCGGTTTTGTTTTGGTGTTAGCACACACAAAGCACTTGCGTTGTAGCTTTCTTGTCTGACCTTCCGGTGTCGGTGTTGGCCGGGCGAAGTGGCGCCCAGTGAGATGCAGCGGGTGCTTGTCTCCACCCAAGGTCATCGCTATCGGGCGCGCTACAGCTGTCTCCCCCTCTCGTAGTGTACTTCAAAGATTTGCCATATGAGGCCTATTCTAAATTCATGGATGTGATGTTTTTGGTGGTAAACATTGTACATGTTGAATGCATTCAAGATAATAATGTCAATTATGTGTAGGAACAATTTTCCTGTACCATTTTGTTGTTTTCTGTGTCGAGTCATTGAATGATATCATCATATCAGACCTATCTACTGCTCCCATCTTTCCATTGTACTCAATAACGGATTTAGGCTTCACAACAAGTGCTCTGTTGGGCTTCCTGATTTCGACCATTTCATGTTTGTGTATAGTAGTCAGCATCGTCACCTGGCGCTTGTCACACCATCTGACTGTTACCATTTTCTTTTTGCTTTGTACCTGAACATCCCCCTTTTTTCATTTTATTGGGCAAACATGGCATATCCTTCCGATTAGACCTCACTGTTCCGCATGCCCCTGTATTTTTTTACCAAGCCATCCAAAACAGTTCAGGGCTGGTATACCAGTTATCAGCATATAAAACGTGGTTTTTATTCAAAAAAGGTTGCATCATGGTTTTTACTACTTTGTGTTTCTGTGTACTGGGTGCCCTTTCCAGTATAGATCAGAAAATCAAGAACGATGCCTGATTTACAGTCACACAAAACATAAAGCTTGACACCAAACCTTTTCCGTTTATTGGGTATATACTGTCGGAAACATAACCTTCCCTTCCATAGCATCAAACTTTCATCGACTACTAGGTCTTGGTCAGGAACGTAGCTAGACAAAAACTTCCATCTAACTGTCTCAATTACGGTTCGTATTTTATAAAGCTTGTCAGCACCCCCTTGACCAAGGCTGTCGTCAAAATGTAACATACGCAGCAACAGTAAAAAACAGTCTTGGATGAATACTTTTGAGAATATGGGTGTAGATAAAAGTGGATCCTTTGCCCATGCCCAAAATGACTTGAGAGTGCAAAAAAAATAATACAACTCATCTGGAGTAGTATCTACCCAACGCTTTACTTTTGAGTATTCTGGCAAATTTCGATTTCCTCTTACATATTCTCTACAATACTTGTTTGTCTCAGCAACAATATGAGCAACAAGATCGTGGTCCAATAGATAGTGAAAAAAATCTATTTCTTTACCTTGCTCTAGTTTGTCTGGGCCTAAAGTCAAGCTAGATTGGGACGAGTCAAAATCAAATGCATTAGGAATAAAATCATCAAGATGACACCACTTACATATGAGGCAAAGATTTGAGTCATAAGTTTGCTGTGCACAAGGTGGTACAGCAGGCCTATCACCGATTTGGGGTGGCGAAGCATATCCATCGTCAGTTTGGTCTTCCATGTTCACATCACTAACACTCGTTGAGTCTGTATTTTGTACTTGTAACGCCACTAAATAATGTGTCGTCCAGCTCACTGTTGATATCGAACACATCGTCATCAGAGTGCAAAACATCACCTCCATCTTGAGCGAGCTGGCCACCTTCACTAATATCATACAAAATATCTCGTATCTCATCACTCCTAACGAGCCAATCCCAATCCATTTTAGAAAAGAATAAACTTGTCAACAGTAATGCTAAAACGTAACTAAACAAATACACACATAACCTAATGCTATACTCACTTCACTACCACTTCAGTATCGGATTCCCGCCGTTTACGATTGCGCCAAATCCAAGTACTAGACATTTACTGGGCTGATGTTTCTATGGAAGAAAAAAAAGTAAGAGCTTTAGGCCACGTATCAGCTGTTTTTGGCGGGAAAACAACCACAGAGCAGAGCTGCTCGCTTCGCCAGGTTTCGCACTAGAGATGGAAAAATGTCGTTGTTTAGCTGCAACGCGTTGCGACGTTATTCTGCCAACCGATAACAGGTTGCGGCAACGTGTTATTTTAGCAACTGTTATCGGCTGACCGTTGCGCCTCGTCTATCCATTGCGCAACGTTGGTTCAATAACGTTTTCCAGTGGCTGTTACCTATAGAAACGTTACTGAAATACCGTTACTAAAACATGGACCACCATTCAGTTAACGGACTTTGTTACTATTATTAAGTGTACAAAATTCGTCATTTAGCTGCTTAGTCTAGTTACTATAATTTATTTTGAGATAATTAAAAGTATCTTTTGGTTCAATTAAGTACAAAATACAGAATCGGGTTTTTATTGTTTGAATGTAAACATTTCACAGCGCATTGTACATTTACACTATAGATAAACATTAAAATATTCAAACTGAAAAATGAAATATTTTAGTGTATTAAATATAATTTACACTAGGGATTACTTTATAAAAGCTATAGACAAAATAATACAAACCAAATAAAACGTTTCTGTAAATATTATTATATTAAATGAACACACCCTAGGCTTTTTTTATAAAAGTAATTTATATACAAGACTAAAAGTTCTTTAAAATACATTTATCTTAAAAAATAACGTGTTTTAATTGCCCAAATTGGTATTTACACGGAAAATTGACAGTAAAATAAAACCGTTAAAATACGTGTTAGTTACACTACTAGTATGTAAATGAAGAATACATTAAATGGATACATTACATCTAAAATATAATTATTACGAATGTGAAATACATATTTGATTATAAAATATATTGAAATAATTATAGCCTACAACTTAAAGTAAGATTTTGTAAGTGTAAAGTAAAAACGTTGGACAGTGATATTTAGCTATAAAAATGTACTGCTGTGATGTATACATACATATTTAACTGATAACTTATATTAACTACAACAAATAGTAACACAAATGACGTTTATAATTGCAAAATGTATACATAAAAAACTATTTATCACAATATAAACAAAATGGTTAACACTGCTATTTCTAATTAAATCATATAGGAACACTTTATAAATTACAAATATATACATACATAAACATATTGTTCAAATGTACATTACAATTACACTGTCAAATATTGTACTTTAGATTAAATGAAGATACACGAATGTATGGAGATTCAAAGACACAATTAAGCATATTTAGAAAATAAAATGGGCAATATAACCAAACTGTACACTATGGCTTCATATAAGATTAATTGCAAGAAAATGAATTACATAATTTCATATATTTAACTTGCAGAACTTATATATAACTTAAATTTTTTGATTTCTATTTACTGTAGAAGATTTAGATTTCCATTCAAAAACAGCAACTGCTCTGCTCGTTTTGAACTCAGTCTTGATCGGCGTTCTGTCAAAAAATTTCCTGCTTTAGAAAAAAGTCGTTCACATGGGACGGATGTAGCCATGACGTTAAATTTTAATTTCACCAATTTGCTCATAATAGGGTATACATGTTGATTCTCTTTCCACCAGCCCATAGGAATCTTTTTTCCGTCCTAGATAGCTGTCATCTAAGTACCGGTTCAACTCGACAATTGCAGCGGAGGTCTTCGTACCTGAAACCAATTCCTTCATAGCAGTGAACTCCAAAAAGCTTACAACGCGTTAAAGTTAAACAAAAAGTAAATACGTGTAGTTACAAGTAAAAAACCCTAATTTAATTTATTGAAAATTCTAAATTTATGAATAAAATTTTAAAGCGGTTACCTGTAGGTTTCTCCTTGGCAATTATGTTGTCAACGTCCTCCCAGACGGAAAATTTTGCGGAATCTACGTTGCCATCTTTGTTTTGAGTGTTACCAATTTCTTCATCATCTGCTGTGCAAGGTTTGCCATGTGTCTCTGTCCAGATTGCAGCTAAAAGTTCTGTACATGTTTTTTTGATCAATTGCTTTGCAGTTTCGTCTTTGAAGACAGCAAGTTTGAATCTGGGATCTAAAAGAGTAGCAAGTGCTATTGTTTTGCTGTGTTCAACATTTTCCATGCGTTTCTCGAGACCATGCAGCAGTTCATTAATAATATTTTGAATAACTGGTTTGAATGGCTCCTTTTGCATTTTTTTTACACACGGACATCAGGCCTCTTGTTAGGGGTATCACTTGGCTACCTGTCACGTAGCGTTTTCCCCCACTAATCTGTGAAGTGACCTCCTCAAAAGGACGTAAGATTGTGCTTAGCTCTTTGCATAATCCCCACTCTTCCTCTGACAAAACAGGTAAATTTTTATTTATTAAAGCGATAGTAGTTTTTACCGCGTCCTGCAGCTCTACAAATCTGGAAACCATATAAAATGTAGAGTTCCATCTCGTTGAAACCTCTTGAATAAGTTTTTTTGGCTCAAGGCCCATATTTTTCTGGGATATCAACAGTTTTTCAGTTGCATTTGTGCTCCTTTTAAAAAAAGTCACTATCAATTTTATTTTGTCAATTAACATTTTTACCAGCTTTAACGCATCCTGAAGAATCAAGTTTAAGGTATGGGCAAAACAACCAAAGTGCTTCAATTTCAAGTCCTTTTGTACCGCCCCTTTGATGTTACTGGCATTGTCTGATACTACGACTAAAAATCTTATCAAATAAATGAAATTTGTCAACAATAGTTTTGATCTCTTTTGCTAGATTAGCACTTGTGTGAGAATCAGACATTTTAGAACATTCCAACAATATCGACTTTATTTCATAATTTTCTGAAATGTAATGGACAGTTACACCCAAATAACTTTCAACATTTGTAGAAGTCCAGGTATCAGTGGTTAGACATACACTTTGTACTGAGTTTAACTCATTCCGAACAAAATTCAAGCATCTCTCATGTTCAGCTGGAATCATACTATTGGAAATTGTTTTTCTACTTGGCAATTTATATGCGGGATTCAAAGCCGACACAAAGTTAACAAAACCTCTGTCTTCGACAATTGAAAATGGCTGAAAGTCAGTAATAAACAACTGTAAGAGAAGTTTATCGAGTTTTTTACGTTGAGTCTCACTCAGCTTTTTAGATTGGGGTAAAAATGATCTAATACTTGACTGGTTACCGTCACTAGAAGATGAAAAATATGCACTTAGTGGATTTGAATTGGTTAGCGCTTCTGAACTTGGTTGTTCGGGTTCATTACGTAAAATTGATGTAGAGCCTATTGTAGAGTTTTTAGTAGAAATTAAAGCTGTCGTAGGGCTTGGCAAGTTAGTTGAAGTTTTATCTTTTTTTGGTAAATTTACAGTAGGATGGCGCTTTTCAATGTGGTGTCTAAGATTAGTTATAGTTGACTTATAATTTAATACTTGCCCACATAAATCGCACTTAGCAGTTTTTATGTCAGCGTCAACCACAGTATAGTATGTCCACAAGTAACTGGTTTTTTGCTTCTTGTTACCACTCATTTTTAATATAAATTAATTACAATGTAGATATTTATAAATAATAAAAACAGTAAACACAAATTAAACGTGTTATTTCACATAACTTAATCACTCTACAATTATTTGTCAAGAATTATTTTAAAGAAAACATTAAGAAATATAGTTATTTTAAATAAAAATTTAAACCACATATAGTTTAATAAGGCAGAGATTACACTGTATGTTGCTCTTGAACAAATTAAAACAATTGTACTGCGGGTGTGGGAATGGGATCATAATAGAATAAACAAAGTGAATAATCAGGTCAGGTTTTCATGTCCGAACAGGCACCATCCCCTCCCCCAAGCCGCAATGTCGCGTCTCCAGTATTTTGATTATTTTACTTTACTATATTATCGTTACGGGTGGTGTTGTAATAACAGATCAAG
>NW_025782309.1:0-35018 GCF_021130785.1 Homalodisca vitripennis | reverse complement strand
TGTTTAAGCGGCCAGTAACAGAGTTAATAACCGCCCATGCAGCTTTACAGTGATTATTGGATTCCATTATATACTTATCATTTGCCATTCTTTTTGCATTGTCTATTTGCTGTCTGTAATATTTCTTCAAATTTCTGTGGATACACACTAGGCTAGGATTAGACTTACTTCTTTCGTAGCATATATCTAGGAGTAGCCTAACTTTAGCAAGGTAAGGAGTATACCAATTTTTGTTTACCGTGTTACGGCTTTCATTGCTATTCTGTTTGATAGTTTTTGTTTTTAAAGGACAACATTCATTGAAATTGTCAGTTAAAATTTGCATAAAAGACTGGAAAGCTTCGTCAACTTTACTTGCCAGTAAAAATACATTTAACCAGTTAATCTGACTTAACCTACACTTAAGCCTATTAATACAATTTTCATTCAATAGTCTGTAAGTTATAGTTCTCGGTGTGCAGTCTGCAACTGATGGGAACACTTTACTTTTCTTAGTTAGGCCAAGGAAGCTCATTTTCAGAAGAAGTCCACTGTGGTCGGAGAGATGAGGGGGTGTTGTTTCACAGATAAAAGTTGTAGGCTGCAGGTTGGAAATAAAGTTATCCAAACAGGAAGAGTTACGGGTTGGTTGAGAGTTCAGACAAAAACAGTCATAAGACTTTAGCATGTTTAAAAAATTTTTAACTTGACTGTCATTGTTTCTTGGATCTAGGTTCATGTCAGTAGCGATTAAAATTTTAAAGTTTCTATATTTTACCATGTTGTCAAGAGTGTCAAAGAGTTTGGACATCTTTGCGGTGAAAATTTCTACAGAGGAATCCGGAGTACGGTAGACAGACACAACTAATAAGTTAATTGAAGTGAAAGCGATCACAGCTGCCTCAAACTGCTTCAGTTCGCACAAAGAGTCAATGTTCACAACCTCACAACAACTTTGAAGATAGTCTCTCACAAATATAGCCACACCCCCATAGGACACATTTCTACAGTAGCTTGCAGCCAATATGTAGCCTACTGGTGAGTATGTGTGCAACTCATCATGAGTACACCAATGTTCATTAATGCACAGTACATCGCACTTGACATCATTCAGAAAAACTTCCAGAGTATTTACTTTATTTTTTATTGATTGAATATTAAGATGTGCAACTATCAATTCAGAGTTTTCTTCGACAGAGTTGCACATGCCAGGCCCAAGCCTACACTGAGTCCCACTTTTATCTATACTCAAGTCTAACAATTTAGAGTGTTCTTTGACGGAGTTACACAAACTAGACATAGGCCTACTCTGAGTCCCACTTGTTTTTGAACTTAGGTCTAGCTCTTCGGTTCCACATATTGGTCCTGTTCCAAAAAAGAAGAGTCCCTTCTAGTAGAAGAGTTTGTACGGTAATATCGAAATCGATTTACGAAGGCTCCCGAAGGCCAGAAGTCAGGTGAAAAGATTTTTTCCCATAAAGATATAGGTACACCTACCTTGTACGAACTGTAACCAGGTCGCTTATTTTTTAACTTGGTTATTACATAGTTACCTTCCGCTTTCTTTTTAAGGTATTGTTTCAGAGAGTCACTATCTACATTTTCTCCTACTCTTGATACGAACAGGTATCTAAGTTTGTCCACTATCTTCAGTGTTTCATCACTATTAGCTCGTCCAATTATAAAACCAGAATTATTTTTATTGAAACGTCTGTTGTGTTTACGCTTTCTGTTCTCAACCTCAATAAATTCATCTTTGTTTGGCTGAGGTTCGCCACCGTCGGCCATTTCAGTTTCTGAGGCACATGGAGAAATCGTTTCCAAGTCCTGCACAGAAGAAGCAAGATTATGATGAAGGGACTTTTTTTCCCTCCGACTCCATTTTTTTCCCGGTCTCTCGGTATATTCTCCAGCTTTTTGAACTACTGTGTTTGACTTTGAAATTGAACTGTCACTTGATTGACTATCGACTGCTGGAATAATCGAGACTTCCGAAGTCAAAACTGTATAATTATTGCCGTCGGATTTACTGAATGTTTGAGCGTGTGAATTATTAGCACCATTTAACTGAGAATTTCTTACAATAGGGTTTTGTTTAGGGGGGGGCGTGAAGAATGACGTGAAGGGCTATTTAGGTCTGCCAGGGTAGTCAAAAGCTAAGCTTGTGTTAATGCTTAGTGTTTAATATTTTATGTTTAAATCTTATTACTAAATGTTATTTATACAAGTTATATTTTATTTATACTCGTATTAATGCTTAATGTTCATATTTTATGTTAAAATTTTATTTTTTATGTCTTATCTATACAACTTACATGAATTTATTTACATTTTAATTTACATTAGGTATTTTAACAAATTGGCATGTCATCTACCATAAGGTAATTAATTACTTACTGTTGATGGTGTTGTTTCAGTAACATTAATCGGAGGTGCTGTATTTCTTATTTTCGCTGTGTCTGCTCTCATCTTCACTCCTCTCGGTGGTGACGAAGCATAGCCTCCTCTCCGCCAGATGCTTCAGTTCGACAAGGCAGAACGCTTCTTACTTCATTTTCTCTCATCAGACAACAAGTATTACAATGTTGTCTCAACTTATCCATTCAATCAGTGGTATCAAACAAAAGAACAAGATAAAATTGTTCTCAAATTTATTATATGTCCACTATTTTAAGCTGATAAGTATTAAGTTTCAATAAATGCCTCATATTATAGTCAAAATTTCAAATTCAGCGTGTTGCTTTTACATCAAATAACTATAATGTATAAACATTATATGAATTTGAGTAGGGTTTTTCAAATTGAAAAAATGTCTATACTAAAATGAATAACGCAACTACCATACAAATAACAATATTTGTGTGTTTCTTCGGATTTATTTTAAGATTCAGACAGTTCATCATTGTTTGATTTTCCTGTCTGGATTCTTCTCATCTACATTTAGAATTATTTATTTATTAATTACAACATATAGTAATTATCATAATATTCATTAATTGCAATGTAAGCATCTTAAATGTTAAAATGTACATTTCAACAGCGTTATCCAATACCAAACGTGTGTTTCGATGGGAATGTTGTATATAACAATAACAATTGTGATAAAGAAATGTTTGAGAAGCAACTTGCTGACATACTCGTATATGGTTTTTTCATATTTATTATAAATATTGTCAATATTAAAGTAGATTTAAAACTAAGACATTATTTTTGGCACTATTTTTGTGATATTCTCTGTTCTAATTTTATTGTATATAAATTGTAACTGGTGATTGTAATTTATTAGTATAATTTAGTATAAAATGCTTTAAATCCGGCTGATTTTGTCGGTACTTATATTACCTTTGTTTTAAAAGGAAACTTTTTCACAGCTGTCAATTAGTTGTAGCATTGCACGCTTTGTTCATTTAAAACTAACAGAAGTACATATGAGTGTTATAATTCAACAAATGGCAAAAATTCTCTGTTTATAGAATGATTCGCAAATTATTTTGTTTCATTCGTTCCAGTATGTTACTCCCAAAACAATTTTACGGCACCACAATGTTTCTTTAAAGTCTTACTCATTTTGTGTGTGAAACTTTTATGGTAAAAATCCTTACATTTATTAAAGCTGTCCATTTATAATGGAATATCTAATTTGCTGTGCAATACAGCATTAACTCTAAATATTTTATTGAAATATTTCAATCTTGTTAGTGAAATTCGGCTTCAAAACCTCAAGATCTTTCTAATAAATTTAATATACTGAGGGTTTGGTATCAGTTACATCTGTAATTTTTTTATGACGTATGATAAAAATTCCTTGTTTGACTATTAACAAAACTATACTGAGTAGCTATAGTTTCTTTGCAAGCATCCTATGGTTATCAGTATCACATTTACAAATAATCATCTTTAGATAAAATGTCATATACAGGCTGGTACAAACTATGTATTAAGCAGTGCTCATGTTGTCGGAAAAACAGGAGAATGGATTGGAGTAGCCTGTGTGCTCAAGTATAATAGTGTTTACCTACTCATGAAAAGTTCAGATTTACAAAAGTAAATTTGCAAATATTTTGTATAAAACTATAAAAAATGTAATTCAATATGGATTCTATTAACTCACTCACTAAAACTAATTGGTGGCTTATAACTGGAGGAAAAATTTCATTTCTCTCTGTTTTCCCACACGATACCTTGAAACCCAACTGATCTATAGACTTGAAATTATGCATGAAGCTTAATTTCTATGAAGGCAACACTGTGTTCGATAATGGTAGGCTACATGTCAATCCATACGATTTGGTTGAGGATTACCAAACATTTTTACATTGTTCTTGTGGGTAACCATGAAAGCAAAGAGAAAATAGCATGATATATCTTTTGGTGGTTATGGTGAGAATACTTAGGTATATTTTAAATAATGCTATGAAACTGAATTTAATGAGTGAAAATGTGAATGTACCATGTGACAAGATATCTTGAAAAAGATTTCATCAGTAGACTTTACATTTTGCATAAAACCTCATTATTAAATAGACAAGAACAAGTTCTATAATATTGAGCATGTCCACCATGGACTTTTGTTGGTTATGGTGAGAAGACTTATGTATATTTTAAATAATGCTATGAAACTGAATTTAATGAGTGAAAATGTGAATGTACCATGTGACAAGATATCTTGAAAAAGATTTCATCAGTAGACTTTACATTTTGCATAAAACCTCATTTCTAAATAGACAAGAACGAGTTCTATAATATTGAGCATGTCCACCATGGAATTTTGCTGAGTGTCATTAAAGCCAGTGTCACCAGTAGACTGACACAATTCGTCTTGTCTGCTGTGGGGATTTAAAAATGTCTTCTGTATGATTGTCTATCTGTCCGCAATCTTGAGAATGAGTGTAAAGTTTGCTATAGGTAAACTTGAAATTTTCATGCAACCTCCGTGAAGCCTGTAGTGTGGTGTACTCATACCTTGTTATTTTTAAATAAATAATTACTTTATGACAGTTTACCTTATTGAATCAAATATTTAGAAAATACAATGTGAAGAGGATTGATTACAATGTTTAAAAATTGTGTTTATTTCCACTGAGTACTACTAGGGGATCCTGATACATCCAGGCTGTCATGAGTATGTCAGTCAGACCAATACCTGAGTGATTCAGAATCCACATAAACATGAAGATTCCTTGTTTTTCCTGGTTTCTTTGCTATTAATTTGATTACTCTCCCTAAGGATCAGGGCAACTACACCTTAGAGACTACACAGGGTGTATAGACTCACTTTAAATATTATTCTTTTCATCTTCTCCCACCATTTGACATTTGGCACTTAATCTCCTTATCTCCTTAACGGTTTATTAAAAATACCAAAATCGTGGTTTTTTTTAGTTTTTTTATTGTACAGGTCTGTTTTTAGGTATAGGTCTTATTTAGCCACACGCTGTGTATCTTGACATATTCTTCCCTAATCACCATAGGCATTCAAGTGAACAACTATGGTTAAAGTTTAAATTGAGCTCCTTGTTATACTGTCATTATTTTATAAATAACAAAACAACTAAGCAAGTAAAAACACCTGGCTAATTAATGTTTCTTATATTCAATTCTTTAAAAATAACTCAACGAATAAATATAAAAATTTAAACAAAAAATACCTCTTGTTCTTTGACATTGTTGGCGAAACTTTATAAACTAATAATTCACATCTTCTTCCCCATACCTGAGGTCTGTCACAACCAGGGTGACCAGACATCTGGCTTTAGGAGGGCATGCCCTCCCTTTTAATGTGTTTCCTCCTGTCCTCCCGGTTTTTAAAAATTAAGTTAAATGTCCGGTTTTTTAGTGAATGCTTAATAAATGTTCAAAAATAGTAGCATCACATAAAAATAAATCTTCTGATTTCCGAAGATAAAGTAAAGTAAATGTCTTATTTTACCAGGCGAAGTTAGGGCTAATAAGCCCTCTCCAACACAATCTGGGGACCAACAGCTTGCCAGGCAAGCGGGCTGCTTGTAAGGAAGATAGACCATAACAAATTATTGCAGTGCACACGTAATGCCATGACATTAGATGTGATATTAGATTCAGTTGTATGTCGAACGTTATCTATTGTGTCACTGACTCACTGTTGTTTCTATCCGCTCAGCTGCACTGGCGCTTCTATCCCTTGATTTCCTATTAAGAATTATTGTTCTTCTGTTATAATATAATAGTTCATGTTTAATATACAGTAATGTTATAATTTTTAAAGAAAAAAATTCTAACAATAATTAATTAAATCTTATGCCACATACAAAATAATAGCCTAAAATAATATTTTTATCCAATATACACTTTAATAATATGAATTCCTTTTATTTTTTTAATTATACATCAAACAAATCTAATTTGAGTTTTTTTTTATTTGCATCGCAAGCAATACAGTACTAATTTATAACATGCTTTTTTAATAATATATAAATAAATATATTTCGCAAAGTTTAGAAGAATGTTTAATACTGTCCTCATTTTTCACTCCCCTAAAGTCCTCCCTTTAGGAGTTTGCGTCTGGTCACCCTGGTCACAACCTCGTTTATTAGTCACCACTACCACTCATTTAAGTCTGATTCATCATCTCAAATCCGTGATCAGTCATTGATACTTCCATAGATAACTATTAACACAATGGCCAAATGTGGTTGCTGTCTGCATTACGTGAACACAGCTGAACTCTACTTACACAATGACAACAGGGAAACGCAAGGAGTTGATGAAAACTACGTGAATGGCGGTCATTAGTTGCAGGACAACTGCTTTTGTAATTTTGCAATAAATAAGAGAATTAAACGTGACAAATACATTGAAATGGAATATTACGTCAGAAACCGTTAATGGGGTAAAGAAATAAATAAAAATGTAAAAACATTTTTAAACATTTCCGATGGCATTATAATGTGAATTATTGTGCTGTCATATATTGGTATGAAGTGCTTGGTAGTAGCTGAAGCAGATACATCAATCCCTGGGGCCTCTCTGAATTAAAAACTGTGGGTTACACATACCCATCACACCTTGTTGGACAGTTGGGAGATGGCACTATGTTCCACTTGAAGTATAACCAATGCTTTAATTTTTATAAAGCAGTATTACTAATAAGGTAAAATCATTTTAGGAAAATATGTATAAGTCATATTTTTAACATTATATTTATTTTGGGGAAAGGCCTTTATTCTTTCTTGATTTGAAAACACAATTCTGCTTAGGAGGATAGGCTGCAAAGGAACGTTGAAGAATACTGCTGAATTATTTAACAGCTTAGAGAGAAATCTATTGTTTATTTTTATTATTGAAAACAGGAAAAAACATTCATCTGCCATTATTTTGTATAAAAAAAGAATTTTAAATTTGTAGCAGAAGAAGCTTTGTTACCTTACGGATAATCTGTGATCAATAAATCAAAGCATTCGCTAATCAGTCATGCTTGTTAGAATAAGAGAACCAATGCCTATTTGTATATTTTGAATTAAGGGTCTTTGATTTATTTCAACCAGTATTTGTATATGAATTGTACAATATGTAATTGTTAGCTGGTATTTAAAAATAAATAATCTTTATATTTAGTATTTGTTGTATTTTATTACCAAACGTTTTCCATCGTTTCATATGTTGTAAACAACTCAGTCTGTAGTTTTAATTTTATTGATTGTTTTGTTTAACTCATTTACAACAAATTTTATAAAAATATTATGAAATTATTTATCATGGTAAAGTATAATTTCTAGATTTTTTTATGTACGTGGGAAGTACAATTATATGTTCATAGCAGTCTAACATTATCAAAATACAAGTATCAGTTTTTGTAAAAGGCGTTGTTAACCAAAGTTTTTTTGCCCCTCAAAAAATAAATCAACATTAGTTTGAGTAACAGCCGTACCCTTGTTCACAAAAGGTTCTCTTACAAGATTCAAGATCTTTATTAGTCTTTAAACACAGTACACATATATATATATAAGTTTATGATTGTTTGCACTTCTAATTTAGTGAACAAAGGTCTACAGTGAGCTTTTGTTTCTGATTTTGTTATTACTCTAATTGCTTTTTTTTTTGAAGAATTAAAATTTCATCGATTCTAGAACAGTTGCCAAATAAAATTAAACCATATCAAAAAACTGATTGAAAATAAGCATAATAAGCTGTTTTCAGATAGTGACTTGGTACACAACTTGTTAATTGTTTTAAAAGATATATAACTCTTGATAATTTTGAGGATATATAATCTATATGAGCCTGCCAACTTAACTTATTACCAATGTACATTCCTAAAAATTTAGTCCTGGAAACCCTATCCTTGTCAATATTATTGCTGTCAATAGTTCTTAACGTAAATAACATCTTTTGAGTTTTATTTTCATTGAGCAAAAATCCATTTGTTCTGAACCAAGAAGCAACATCTGTTATAGTGGCTTGAGATAGTAAATTAAGTTCATTCACATTATTGCAGTATTTAGGAATGTAGTATCATCAGCATATAAAAATGATTTTGTGTTTAATGAGTTTGGCAAATCATTAATGCTAATTAAAAATAAGAGTGGTCCCAACACAGATCCTTGAGGTACTCCCCATTCAACAAAAACATCCTTGGATGTTTCACCATTAACTGAAACTGACTGCAAACGGTTCTTAAGATAAGATTCAAAAAATTTTAGAGGTGTACCAGAAATACCATAATATTTCAACTTCAATAAAAGGTCATCATGATTTACACAATCAAAAGCCTTACTCAAGTCACAAAAAGTAACCTGAGCAAAGGCTTTATTTTCAAATGTCAAAAGAATTTCTCTTACCAGCCTGTGTTGTGTGTGTGAGAAAGTGAGTGGTTGAAGAATATAAAGAATACCTTAATTTTCAGATCACCTTTTAGAATAACACTGAAATCAGGTGTTAGAGAAGATATTATTAAAGAAAGATTTTTAAAAACTTTCCAAAGCCATCTGGCTTTCCAGACTGCACCGTTTCTATGCTTTCTTTGTTTTGAGTAAGGAGTTCAAAGTTGACTCACGTTCCAAGTTAAAGATAATTAAAAATTATTTAAGGAGTAAGCTTACTAAGGGCCCAAGAGAGACTGAGTTTACTTAGCAAGAAAACGAACGAGCTTGAAACTTAGATCCGAACGAAGTATTTAAAGTGATTGCACCAAACATAGTGAGGTTAAAATAGAGACTGTTTACAAAAGTAATAAAAAGACAGTTAAAAGATTAATGGTAAAAAGAGATTAAGAGAAGATATTCTTTAATACCTTAAAGGTGATCTGAAATTTAGTCTTTTTTAGTAACGTGAAAACACACCACCTAGCTTGGTCAAATTAAATATGGGACTAAAACAGGTGCCTTACTGAAAAAAGAGGATATTCTTGGAAGGTGTTTTTAATAATCATCACCGGAGGCCAGTTAGCCTACTTAGTAAACCATCACGGTTTCTTTCACTGTTGTCCACCATAATAGCAGCGAGCCGCTTCGTCCTCAGATGTTTCAAATAACGCCTTATCCCGTGTCGGATTGTTTTGTCACTCTTACAGATTTTCAATAAACCCCCGTTCACCTTGCTGCATTAAAGACATCTTTTTCTGAAGCAGCTTAGAATGAAAGAGACATTTATTTAATGGTTTGACAAAAAAAAAACATTCAATGATGTACGTATTGTAATGGTTCACATACATGTTTAGAAACCGTCCAGTGTTCATTTGAAATATTCAACCATCTCAGATGGTAGCGACGCAAGCGTATCAAATGAATCTGGTTGCCACTCGCAAATTCATTGGTCTAGGCCTTAGTTTTTTTCAGTTGTACGTATACAACGTCGTGATATAGGTCTTGTATACGTGTTTTGAAAAGAAATAATAGAAAGAAAATAACAAGATTATTTAAAAACCGTTCATTATAGAATTTAAATGATTTAAATAACAGTTAACAAATATTTTTACAACATCAGCCTAGGGCGTTTGTGAAGCGATTGAACTTCTTGGTCATTGAGTGATTACCTCTTTCTTGATCTGATGAAGAGATCTGGTTGTATGGTAAATATCTTACAGCCGATCTATCAAACGAATTTCCTAGAATAAATAAATAGTCGACATTAAACAATGATGAATAATGAAATTGAATAGCAAATTTTTGTTTGCATGTAAACTAAAAGCAATAATAATAATAATAAATCTATTAAACAATTCACATATTGCATAGCATCCATCACTTTCATCTTAATTCTAAGCTGTCTAGAGCACTAAACTAAAATGTATTTAACATTTAAACAGGTTATTATTTAAAACATGATTTATGTTATTGAATTACAAGTATACACAATCAGTTACTTTAAATTAAACAGTATTCATACAACAACTATATATAACTAAAAATATAAAATTATAAATACTTTTAAATAGTTATAACTTTAAAGCAGATAAAAACTATAAAATACAATAAAAATCCTAAAAACATAACTTAAGACTTAAAACAGGTCGGCCCCCTAAAACTCCGGCTAATGGTCCGCGGGCTCAGCAACGCTGTAGGAGACCCCCCCCCCGTACTAAAAATTGCTTTAATTTCTTTTTAAATTTTATTTAATTTTCTTTTTAATTTCTTGGGGGTTAGGCTACTAAAGCCGCTGGGGTAACAAATGCTAATATACATGGTATATTTTGATTTAAAATGTTAGTAACACTGTCTGAGCTGTTTAGTGTGTCTTAGCTGCAAGTGGATTGTTATTTGACGTCAGATTTATCGGCTATTTATTGAACAGTTTTGAAAGGTAAGTTGAAATATTTCCTTAAATTTTGAGTTAAATTTATCATTTTCAAACATGTAATAACTTTATTGATCCCGGTTACAGTTTTGGATCAAAAGAATTGTAGCTGTTTGGTTTCCTAACCTCAAACAGTGAATAAACAGTGATACTAGTTATTTTAGGTTAGTATCTACCAACGATAGTTCGTTGGTATCTACCAATAGTTTTTTTTAAATTTTTTTCCAAAGCTGTTTTGCAGTTAGGGTAACAAAGGCCACAAAACAAAAGTGGCATTTGTTACCCCATACAACGTTTTTATACTATTTAAAGAACAAAATACATGTAACTACATTTTTGTTTTTTGTTTCAGGTCACATAATGCCTAGAAACTATAAAAGACCAATTGGGGCTAGGAAATACAAAGATTACACCGATGATGCACTAGCCAAAGCAGTGGAAGAAGTTAAGAAAGGTTGCAGAACAATTTGGAGTGTCAAGATTCGCTTTGACTACAGCAGTAAAAGGAAATCCTAGAAAGGATCCTGGAAGGCCTTTTACTTTGAGTGTTGACGACCAACTTATTTTAGCAGAATGTCTCAGCATGTCCGGGGAATGGGGATTCCCACTAACAATTTTAGACATTAGGTTAATCATAAAAGGAATTTTGGACCGCAGTGGACGTAGTGTTACTCGATTCAAGAACTACATGCCAGGTATTGATTTTGTAATGTCTTTTCTAAAAAGACATCATCATGTCCTTTCAACCAGGTTGTGTCAAAATATCAACCGAAGTAGAGCGGCTGTAAATAGTGATACAATAAATGAATATTTCGATGAGCTCTCGATTTCTCTCAAAGATGTTGAACTATGTATGATCGTAAACTATGATGAAACGAATATGACAGATGATCCAGGTACAAAAAAAGTTGTAGTAAGAAGAGGAACACGCCATCCAAAGAGAATTGTTGATTCCTCAAAATCGAGCACATCCGTTATGTTTTCGGGGAGTGCTGATGGCCAAATGCTTCCTCCTTATAAGGCAAGCCATCTATACGACACTTGGACTGAGAATGGTCCACTAGGTACTGTATATAATAGGTCGAAAAGTGGGTGGTTTACCCTTGAAATTTTCGAGGATTGGTTTTGTAAAAATAGCCCTTCCGTACTTCCCGAAGTTTGACAAAGATGTGGCAATAGTGTTAATCGGTGATAATCTTTCAAGCCACATATCTGCCTACATAATTGATGAATACAAGAAAAACAACATCAAGTATATTCTGTTACCACCCAATACACCCAACCTTTGGATGTAGCCTTTTTTAGACCCTTAAAGATCAAGTGGCGTCAAACCTTAAATGTGTGGAAAGAGAAAACCCGTGGTAGCGTGCCAAAGGACAAGTTTCCACGCATCTTAAAAAATGTATTAATGATATGGGTGAGGAAAACATCAAAGAAAACTTGAAAAGTGCATTTAAAGGTGCTGGCATTGTTCCAATGGATCGTCAACAAGTGTTAAAAAGGCTCCCAGGAGGAAAAGACCAAGGTAATTGTGAAAATGATGCAAACTCTAGGAACACTTGGGTGGAATCATTTCAAAGCTATTTAGAGGAGAGTAGAAGAAAGGAGACTAAACCACAAAGAAAAATAAAGAAGAAGAGGCTCAATGTTCCTCCTGGAAGAAGTATTGAAGGGTTTGATTCTGCCGAAGGCAGTGTTACATTACAGGATCAAATTAAAATACCAAGCACCTCAAAGAAAAAAAGGCAAAACTATTTTAGTGATTCAAGTGATGAAAGTGATATTGAGGTTTCACTTAAGGATTCTGATTCGGATTTAATATTAAGTGATTTAACAGATGTAGATTATGACAAGGAAGAAGCTTCTTTTTCAGAAACATCGTCTATGCCAAAGAAATCTCCTGTAAAAATTGAAGATCTCAAGCCAAGTATGTTTGTAGTTACAGAACTATTATTTAATGGCAACACAAAAAAGTGACAAAGCAATTCTATGCTCTCATACAAAATATACAACCTGAGGAAAAAACTCTCACAGTAAAAGTTTTTTCGCAAAAGTTCAAAGTCAGTGAAAAACGATTACGTTTTTCCTTGTATTAATTGATGATGTGATGGACATTAGTATTTCTGATATAATCACCATTGTAAACCCTGTTAAAGTAATGGGGACATCATACTTTTCCATTTGTTCTTAAAAATTGACTAATTTTCACTATCCAATTAGGCCTAAAAATGTTTTGTAAGACATTTTCTGTAACTTTCTTTGCAATTATGATGAATTAAACAATGTCATTTTCATATTGGTGTGTTTTTGTTACCCCACTATAAGGTAACATAAGCCATCCATTAATATTCAATGCATGGTTTTTGTTACCCCACATTAGGGGGTAACAAAAACCACCTTATTTTTTAATTATTACTTCTAAAATACTTGTTGCAAGGAAATTTGGTTAATGTAAAATTAAAGTATAACAATAGACCTATTTTATGCAGCTTTTGATTTGTTTTAAAGTTATACAGAATTGAAGTGGTGCATGGTTGAAGCTGAAAACTGGCATTAGTAACCCCCAACTATGGTACTATTACTTTTAGCCCAGGAACCAATGTTTTACTTAAATAAGTAAAGAAGTAACATGTCGTTTCACACATTTTCAGAAATAGTAACTCCACACGGTATAGTATAAAAATGAATTAATTTAGCTGCCTAGATACCATCTTGAAATTTGTTCTGTCCAGTTGGTTCTTAGATGTTTACAAAAGCCACCTTAAGCGATGATCTTCAGAAATTATTTAGTTTTATTAATATAAGATATTTAGTCTCATGTTGCTGAATATATGTTTGGAAGAAATGCTGCTTATCTTTTACCAGTAATACATTCCGAGTGTAAATGGTTTTTTCAAAAGTACCTTTCACTGTCAGTCTTACTACATTTATTTATATTTCGCACTATAAGAAATGAAAAAAACTCATCACTTGTTTTTTATGCAGGTAACCATTTAATACCGCAAAAGGTTAAGTAATCTTTTGTCCTTTTGTATTACGCGGTGATCAACATCAATATTTTTTACTAATATGATATATTACAAAGTGAATTGTTTTAATCACGCTTGAGAATATTACAGGAGTTGAAAAGACGTAATAAACTAAAAATTTAATTAAAAATGTGGAATAAAGTGAACATAATAATCCTCGGTCCCTATCTTCAATAAATAGTTAAGCAGTAATGAGATGTATATTGTAGGGTTCCATGAAATCAATTAAATATAAGGGCGTTTTTGAGAATATATAATCACAATATATACATGTTTAAATAGGACAGTTAGCTGATCACAGCAAGATAAAACAAATATGACGTTATCATGAACACTAGTAACATAGTTTTGCTCTTGAAATGTCTTTAAATTTCTCCACTTTACTGTCTTTTTTAAATTTAGAACATGGCTTGAAAGGAATACGAGCTCCTCCCGTTTGTCTTCAATGGGGTGATCGTGACAGGCGGAGAGAAAGAGTGGGGGCAGAGCCGAGCAGTACCGATAAATCCCGAACATTCCTGACAAACCCTGTACATGCGGCTGATAGCGACCTCAGTTCGGAACGGTTCTGATTTCTATTATCTTACGAATTAATGAGTCGTTTTATATCCGAATTAATGAGTCGTTTTATATCCGAACATATCTGCAAAACATAGAAATTATATCGAATTAATTATATTAATATTGAACTTTCTTTATAACTCCAAAGATACTTTACAAAATGTGAGATGGTGCACAACGAATAAAATGTCATAATCTAGAATAGAATAGAAAAATTATTTATTTTCTTGAAAATATGTACAATAGTAAAATTATATAAACATCATTTATACCTTAAGCACAAACACAAACATTGCTCCTTAGTTGTAGACACAATTGACATGAGAATAAAAATAAAACAATGTTACTTTTTATTAAAGAAATATGAACATGTCTTTTTTTATTTTAATACAGCTAGGGTACATCAATAAACAAAATTCAAGAAAACAAAATAGGACCTCAAAAGGCAAGGAACAGCCTGTGTAGAGGCTCCAACTTTCTTAGAAAAACAAAAGAAAACAACACTCAAGCAAATGAAATTAACAAATAAATTCAAATACGATAAATCTACCCATTTAAACTAAGCTTTAATAAAACAAATTTGAAAAAAAACACATTATATAATTTTCAAAGTCTAAAGCTAATTCAGTATACATAAAATGCCATAAATATAAACTATAACCATATCCAGTTATCTTTTTGTGATATTGGAATATATTCAAATTAATAGGACAAAAGCAACATATTATAATGTGGAGTCCTTAATTTGTAGTAAATAAATTAATAATTACTTAACCAAAAACATAATTATAGAAATATGACAAAATCAATCAATGGGTTGCAGTATTGGTTGACTCATATCTCCTTTCTGTGGCATGTCCTTTGATATCTTATCGTATTTTCTTTTGAGAACTTTAGTATTTGAAACACTTTGTTAAGTACGGTATTCATATTTTAATAACCTCAAATTATTACGATCAAGTTTTAACTTATAGCAATAGCAATATATTTCTCTGTCTGTTTGTTGGATATATAGAGAATGAGAAATAAGCTATAGACTTGAAATTGTGCATGCAACTTCGACCAAGCCTGATAAGTGTCATTTTGTGTCGTCTGGCGTACGCGATTATAATGCTGATCTGATCTATAGTACATGGAAATTATCGAATAATTTCTAACTAATAGTAATAACCTACAAATTATATTTATTTGATTAAGGCAGTTGGAAAATGCAATGAACCAAATATAATGTTACGAAACAATTTTATTGGTTTACATTTTAATACGAAAGATGTAATTAAAAAACTCAACATAATTGTTGATTTTGTGTTTGGAGACCCTGAAGATAAATTCTTTAACTACTATGCTAAGTAGGGCTCTTTTTAATCCTCCTGGATGTTTAATCCACCCTCGAATGTTTTATAGCTACGCCACTGAATGTAACGAAGTTACTTTGTTACATTAGACTTCCTTACGTCTTTTTTGGTATTTCGATACTCCGTTGTATTGGTTTATTTGTATGTAGACAAGAGTAATTGCCTGCCATTAATTACGTTGTAAAATCACGGTTCAATGAAATAAATTTAATTGCGCTGCATCCTGCAGCATCCAGCTTTGAAAATGTAATATATATATTACATTTATACATATACATACATATACATATTACACCACCAGGCTCTATTAAATTCAGAGGAGTACAGAGCGAGAACGCGCGGACTGCTTATTCCACTATTCTAATACGCGGGCTATCTCTAGTTGGCAGGAGGGGCCCCTCCATCCCCACTTTTTCTCTCCGCCTGTCACGATCACCCCATTGAAGACAAACGGGAGGAGCTCGTTGAAAGGAATTGGGCCAATTGGGTCTTTCATTAGTTACGTAACGTGAAGGAATGGTGAATCGAGTTTTGTTTTGCGTGTTACTTTAACCTTGAATATAGTAAAATTCACTGTTGTAGACAAGAAAGCAATACATTAGAACGAATTCACTCAGAAATGAGAGTATTAGCTACTGTGATGTGTAGAATGGTATTCCAGCGGTATTAATAAATAATCAAAACAAATATAACGAGTATTAGGCATGCTGTTTTTCCGGAAGTGACCATGTGAGTTTCTATTCCAAATATTACACATTTGTAAATATTTTTTAAAAGAGAAAGACATTTTCTAGTTATATTGTTATTAAGTTTAGGTGCAGTATTCTTTTCTTAGAATTTAGTGCCTACATTTTTGAGTCAGTGTTAGTCTAGGGTATGAAATGGAATGAATGGATATAAATGTTAGTTTTCTTTTTGTAAAATTTTATGTGTAGAATATTATGTGTAATATAGTATGTGTCTAAAAACTGCAGCCTTTTAGAATATTTCTGCTAGTATGTTTACTTTTATTGGGTTGTCATAATGTTATTTTGGGTAGGGTACGATAATCGACCCGGGTTTTTTGGAGAATATAATCATCGATACCTAATATTCCCATCTTGAATTCTATATATAAAAGCGTACCAGTAAGATTAAACGCCGGGGCGGCAAATCACGAATTTGACGTTACCAACGTATTCTGCTCACCCTCCTGAACAAAAAATATATATAGTACTATGGGGTGCAAATGACAAATAACATGATTTTAGGGGGTATATTGATAAGTGGTTAAGTTCCTAATGTTTTAATGTTCAGTTTGTGTGCTGTGTCTGGATAATCTGTTTACTTGAATATTATCTGCGGCCGGGACTGATAGCAGCCTGATAACGTACCTGTTATCTGAGTTATCCGGGGCATGGGTCAGTTCTACACAAGATATCGTGTTCAGTAGGTCGGATTGAGTGAGTGCGTTTACAATGATGAATCAACCATCCACTAGTTCAACCAACCCTAGTGAATTGTGTGTGTCGGAGTGTTTCGTAGGGCACGTTAAGAGTTTACGTTTTAACCGAAACGAAATTATCTCTTTTTTAATTGAACATGGAATTTTAAAAAAATGAGTGTATGTGTTCGTCGTGCGGTCGAGTGGTGTTTTTAAACCGGGAGACTTTGTCGTTTCGTTGTGATAGACGACTTTTTTGTTGCTGCTGCTCAGCTGTATCCGCCAACACACTAATGGTATGTGTTCTCTGATCCATCTATATATTTGAGTTTTTCATGATTTATTTAGTTTTTTAACTTTACATAATTGCCTTTGCATTACATTTCAATTTATATTTTTGATCAGCCCCTCTAGTATTTTATATTTTACTGATAGGTACTATCTCGAGGGATGTTTTTCTTTTATTGACACCAGCGCGGGGGCTGCCGAAGCCCGCGCTGATGGCCGGAGGCACTCGTAATTAATGTTTTCTCGAAATTAAGAAAAACATTATTTATTTTTATCAAAATTCTGCTCATTTCTGTATTATTTTCCATTTACGTTTGCAAAGATGGCGGCGCAACCGATGACGTCATCACGAGGTTCAATCATTGGCCACAAAAGGTCACGTGACGCTAGACGTGGATGTAGAACATGGAGATATTACTGAAAAGTTATTTAATTTTTCATTTTCTAGAATTTCGTTATTTCTCATTTCCACCCCAGCAAACCTTATACTTTTTTTTTCTATATGACGATTCCAATAAGTTTTTAACGCAAAACTCGTATTTTTCCGCCCCGGCCGGTAATATGATAATTACCTATAAAAGTATTTAAAGTCCTAAATAACAATCATGTGTTTTTAATTTAAATATGAGTAGGCCTATGTAGGAATATAGAAAAACTCATAAATAATTAAGAAATGACATAAATAATAAACGAACCAGAATGAAATCGATCAAACAGGAAAACTCATAAATAATTAGAGTATTATTGAATTGTTATAATTATATACACATAATTATGTGTGTGTGTTATAACGTGTATGTATAATAATTATTATTATTGTAATAGTATACATAATAATAATACAATTACGTGTATTATTTAAAGTGCTTAAAGCTGTTGATATAGATAAAGTTATTTGTTCAAAATAATTAATCTGTATCGATGGTTATGATTAAGTAATATCGTTTGCCAATTTTGATATAAAAAACCGGGTCCGCTTATTGTACCCTACCCGTTATTTTTACCTATATAGGTGTTCTTACATGTTTGGTAGTCTAGGCATAGAATTTGGTAGTATTTTACTTTATTTACTAAAACATTGTTTTTTTTTTTTTTTTTTTTTTTTAAGGAAAATGCTTGAAAATTAAATTTAAAAAAATAACAGAACAATACAGTTTTTGGGTAGGGTACGATAAGCGGACCCGGTTTTTTTATATCGAAGAATATAGTCATCGATACCTAATATTCACATCTGAAATCCTAAGTTAGACTATCAATCGATATAAAAGTACTTATAGTCCTCAATAACAATCATATGTTTTAAATTAAAATATGAATTTAATATTTAAAGTGATCAAACAAATTATTAAAACCAAAATTAGGAAAACTGAAGACGACCATATTTACTCCTCTCACAGTTACAGTACAGTTGTTTTCTTTCCCACAAATTTATGGGTTTTTCGGTACGAGTCCAACATTTTGAAGCCACAAAAAAGCAATGTTGTGTAGTTTTCTAAAATTGACTGCCATTTTAATAATCAGAATTACTTATGTAAAATTGAAATATTATCCTATGTGTATTATTTTAGGGTGTTTACAGCTGTTGATATAGATTATTTTAAGTTAGTAGTTTAAATAATTAGTATCGATTGATTATATCGATGGTTATGATTAAGTAATATCGTTTGCCAATTTCGATATTAAAAATTTGGTCCGCTTATCATACCCCATCCCAGTTTTTGAAGGACATTTAATCTCACAAAAGGCACTAGTAGTTGAATGGTCTAACAGTAATCCCTCCTGCCATCAGCAAGGGCGGCCACACTATAATAAGAGGCCACCACCACAATAGAATCATATTATTTATGATTATCTATAAACTATAAAAACAAAAATGTTGACATGAATTATGTTATATAAAAACTATCTATAAAATGTAACAAACAAAACTGTTTTAACATTTAGTTACTTTTTACTGTTTTTAAGGGTATACTATGATTCTATTGTGGTGTTGGCCTCTTATTATACTGCAGCCGCACAGGGCATGATGGTGTCCTCGAAAAATATAAAAAAAAAACGGCGCTGCAGTATGATAGTGGCCACAACCATAATTGAATTAACTTATGATTAGAAACCATTTAAATGCTGGCAGGCATTTTTATACTGTAAAGTAATTGTAAGTCACATAATATTGCTTGAAACAGTAATAATAAAGTTGTATTATTTTCTATAATCTGAAATGCATATATTTAATCTTAGAAGTCTGTAACATAATTGAGTTTGACATTATTGTTCAAAATTAATTAAAACAAAGTTAAATCATTTATGGTATTTGAGTAATGGCCACTAGAGATGGGAAATACTGTAATTTTTGTTAGGCTGCAGTATAATAAAGTGACCACCGCCATCTAATTTCATTGCTTTATTTCATGTTATAGTGAGTAGGTTAGTGACGATGAATATGCGGATGTTGGCCCAAAACGTATTTTTAAACATAAGTAATGTTTTGAATACAAACTTCGTAGGTCCACTAACTTCTGTAAATACCCAAACTATAGAATCTAATTGGAGAGCTACAAAGGGATCCTTATAAATATGTCAGAAGTGACTGCATTGCTGATCATCTTGCACCTTCTACTAGATGTGTATCTACTTCTTAGACTTTTACTATAATAGAATCAATTTAATTATTACAAAAAACTATAAATTTTCACAATAAACTATTGGTAATAACTTATAATGAACAAATTATTTAATGTGGCTCGTTAATGTCCAAGAGAGCAAAGAGATAGCTGGCAACAGTGCAGTGTTATAAATTCTCAGAATAGCCAACTCAAAATCTTCCAGAAAAAAGTTTTCAGTTTGTTGCAGAAACCTGTTAAGTAATGGGGCTTTACGTGTTTCTGCACCAAAAGTACTTTTCAACTAACTAGTTATTAACACTATCGGAACTATAACACTTGACAGATTCCTGCTCTTAACAATGTGTTTACTGCTAAAGAATAATCATCCTCATATATAGATAAAACTCATTTTTGGTTATGTTAGTGCTTGACAGGTTTTTGACACGAACAAATGTCCTTAGTAAATTATTAAATTACCTCTTAATTTCTAATCCATATCTACATTCTCACCCACTCCCCACCCACCCTTCAGGAGCTCATAATTGGTATATATGTGAATGGCGACCACAAGGTATCTGAGCTGAGAATGTTCTTGTTGTATATTTATTTATATGCTTCTTTTACGGGATTTTCTGTCTGAAATGGATTTTCTACTTTTTCTTGTTTTTTACTAGCCTTTATTGTCTGTCTTTTCTTTCAGACTGAAAGAATATTTTTATACTCTTTTTCTTTTATCTCATCTTATTCTTTGTTCCACTGTTTCAGAGCATGACTGACACACTGGGAGTGCGATACCGATATCCCAATTCTCGTGCTGATGAGAGTTGAGGTTCACTCTGCCGAGGCATAAGTCATATCCTAGTGCCATCCACTTCTAATCTCATCAGGAAATGTTCAATAGATGGGAATATCAGTGTCCCTAGTATCATGCACAAGCCTTAATTCGTGCATGTATTCCTTACTTGACAAAAGAGTTAATCTGGAAACCACGGAAACTGATATAGAGCCACCACAAGGTTTAATAAAATGTGTATAAATATCATATTAGATATTAGGATTACAAGTTAGATTAAGGCATAAAGAAATAAGGCACTTTCTGTCTTTCATAACAAGTATATTGACATGACTCAATGTTTGATTGTCATATATACTTACATGTTGACACCCATGGTCAACAACTAGGATTAATTAATAACAAAGAAGAATATACTGTTATGTAGTATGTAATATATATTACATTTCTTTAGATGTCTTATGAGAGTATACATATATTAATAAAGTTGAGATTCTTGGTAATCAACTATGATTAATTTAAAATAAAGGAATAATATTCTGTCATGTATCATGAAATATTGACATCACATTGTTTGTATGTCATGTGTGAGTACATAGATTTATGCTTACAAGTTGAGATCCATAGTCGACAACTATGATTAATTTAAAATAAAGTATTAATATTTTGTTATGTATTATACACCTCTTATTGTTAAGATGGCATTATGCGACTATACATTGATGTATGCTTGCAAGTTGAGACCCCATAGTGGACAACTGTGATTAATTTAAAAGAAAGGAATAATATTATTCTGTCATGTATCATATGAAATATTGACATCACTTATTGTTTAGATGTCATGTGGGGGGGAAAGATTGATGTATGCTTGCAAGTTGAGATCCCATAGTGGACAACTGTGATTAATTTAAAAGAAAGGAATAATATTATTCTGTCATGTATCATATGAAATATTGACATCACTTATTGTTTAGATGTCATGTGGGGGGAAACATTGATGTATGTTTGCAAGTTGAGATCCCATAGTGGACAACTGTGATTAATTTAAAAGAAAGGAATAATATTATTCTGTCATGTATCATATGAAATATTGACATCACTTATTGTTTAGATGTCATGTGGGGGGAAACATTGATGTATGCTTGCAAGTTGAGATCCCATAGTGGACAACTGTGATTAATTTAAAAGAAAGGAATAATATTATTCTGTCATGTATCATATGAAATATTGACATCACTTATTGTTTAGATGTCATGTGGGGGAAAGATTGATGTATGCTTGCAAGTTGAGATCCCATAGTGGACAACTGTGATTAATTTAAAAGAAAGGAATAATATTATTCTGTCATGTATCATATGAAATATTGACATCACTTATTGTTTAGATGTCATGTGGGGGGAAACATTGATGTATGCTTGCAAGTTGAGATCCCATAGTGGACAACTGTGATTAATTTAAAAGAAAGGAATAATATTATTCTGTCATGTATCATATGAAATATTGACATCACTTATTGTTTAGATGTCATGTGGGGGGAAACATTGATGTATGCTTGCAAGTTGAGATCCCATAGTGGACAACTGTGATTAATTTAAAAGAAAGGAATAATATTATTCTGTCATGTATCATATGAAATATTGACATCACTTATTGTTTAGATGTCATGTGGGGGGAAACATTGATGTATGCTTGCAAGTTGAGATCCCATAGTGGACAACTGTGATTAATTTAAAAGAAAGGAATAATATTATTCTGTCATGTATCATATGAAATATTGACATCACTTATTGTTTAGATGTCATGTGGGGGGAAACATTGATGTATGCTTGCAAGTTGAGATCCCATAGTGGACAACTGTGATTAATTTAAAAGAAAGGAATAATATTATTCTGTCATGTATCATATGAAATATTGACATCACTTATTGTTTAGATGTCATGTGGGGGGAAACATTGATGTATGCTTGCAAGTTGAGATCCCATAGTGGACAACTGTGATTAATTTAAAAGAAAGGAATAATATTATTCTGTCATGTATCATATGAAATATTGACATCACTTATTGTTTAGATGTCATGTGGGGGGGAAACATTGATGTATGCTTACAAGTTGAGATCCATAGTGGACAACTATGATTAATTTAAAAGAAAGGAATATAATTCTGTCATGTATCATATGAAATATTGACATCACTTATTGTTTAGATGTCATGTGGGGGGAAACATTGATGTATGCTTGCAAGTTGAGATCCCATTAGTGGACAACTGTGATTAATTTAAAAGAAAGGAATAATATTATTCTGTCATGTATCATATGAAATATTGACATCACTTATTGTTTAGATGTCATGTGGGGGGAAACATTGATGTATGCTTGCAAGTTGAGATCCCATAGTGGACAACTGTGATTAATTTAAAAGAAAGGAATAATATTATTCTGTCATGTATCATATGAAATATTGACATCACTTATTGTTTAGATGTCATGTGGGGGGAAACATTGATGCATGCTTGCAAGTTGAGATCCCATAGTGGACAACTGTGATTAATTTAAAAGAAAGGAATAATATTATTCTGTCATGTATCATATGAAATATTGACATCACTTATTGTTTAGATGTCATGTGGGGGGAAACATTGATGTATGCTTGCAAGTTGAGATCCCATAGTGGACAACTGTGATTAATTTAAAAGAAAGGAATAATATTATTCTGTCATGTATCATATGAAATATTGACATCACTTATTGTTTAGATGTCATGTGGGGGGAAACATTGATGTATGCTTGCAAGTTGAGATCCCATAGTGGACAACTGTGATTAATTTAAAAGAAAGGAATAATATTATTCTGTCATGTATCATATGAAATATTGACATCACTTATTGTTTAGATGTCATGTGGGGGGAAACATTGATGTATGCTTGCAAGTTGAGATCCCATAGTGGACAACTGTGATTAATTTAAAAGAAAGGAATAATATTATTCTGTCATGTATCATATGAAATATTGACATCACTTATTGTTTAGATGTCATGTGGGGGAAACATTGATGTATGCTTGCAAGTTGAGATCCCATAGTGGACAACTGTGATTAATTTAAAAGAAAGGAATAATATTATTCTGTCATGTATCATATGAAATATTGACATCACTTATTGTTTAGATGTCATGTGGGGGGAAACATTGATGTATGCTTGCAAGTTGAGATCCCATAGTGGACAACTGTGATTAATTTAAAAGAAAGGAATAATATTATTCTGTCATGTATCATATGAAATATTGACATCACTTATTGTTTAGATGTCATGTGGGGGGAAACATTGATGTATGCTTACAAGTTGAGATCCATAGTGGACAACTATGATTAATTTAAAAGAAAGGAATATAATTCTGTCATGTATCATATGAAATATTGACATCACTTATTGTTTAGATGTCATGTGGGGGGAAACATTGATGTATGCTTGCAAGTTGAGATCCCATTAGTGGACAACTGTGATTAATTTAAAAGAAAGGAATAATATTATTCTGTCATGTATCATATGAAATATTGACATCACTTATTGTTTAGATGTCATGTGGGGGGAAACATTGATGTATGCTTGCAAGTTGAGATCCCATAGTGGACAACTGTGATTAATTTAAAAGAAAGGAATAATATTATTCTGTCATGTATCATATGAAATATTGACATCACTTATTGTTTAGATGTCATGTGGGGGGAAACATTGATGCATGCTTGCAAGTTGAGATCCCATAGTGGACAACTGTGATTAATTTAAAAGAAAGGAATAATATTATTCTGTCATGTATCATATGAAATATTGACATCACTTATTGTTTAGATGTCATGTGGGGGGAAACATTGATGTATGCTTGCAAGTTGAGATCCCATAGTGGACAACTGTGATTAATTTAATTAAAAGAAAGGAATAATATTATTCTGTCATGTATCATATGAAATATTGACATCACTTATTGTTTAGATGTCATGTGGGGGGAAACATTGATGTATGCTTGCAAGTTGAGATCCCATAGTGGACAACTGTGATTAATTTAAAAGAAAGGAATAATATTATTCTGTCATGTATCATATGAAATATTGACATCACTTATTGTTTAGATGTCATGTGGGGGGAAACATTGATGTATGCTTGCAAGTTGAGATCCCATAGTGGACAACTGTGATTAATTTAAAAGAAAGGAATAATATTATTCTGTCATGTATCATATGAAATATTGACATCACTTATTGTTTAGATGTCATGTGGGGGAAACATTGATGTAGCTTGCAAGTTGAGATCCCATAGTGGACAACTGTGATTAATTTAAAAGAAAGGAATAATTATTCTGTCATGTATCATATGAAATATTGACATCACTTATTGTTTAGATGTCATGTGGGGGGAAACATTGATGTATGCTTGCAAGTTGTGATCCCATAGTGGACAACTGTGATTAATTTAAAAGAAAGGAATATAATTGTGTCATGTATCATATGAAATATTGACATCACTTATTGTTTAGATGTCATGTGGGGGGAAACATTGATGTATGCTTGCAAGTTGAGATCCCATAGTGGACAACTGTGATTAATTTAAAAGAAAGGAATAATATTATTCTGTCATGTATCATATGAAATATTGACATCACTTATTGTTTAGGTGTCATGTGGGGGAAAACATTGATGTATGCTTGCAAGTTGAGATCCCATAGTGGACAACTGTGATTAATTTAAAAGAAAGGAATAATATTATTCTGTCATGTATCATATGAAATATTGACATCACTTATTGTTTAGATGTCATGTGGGGGGAAAGATTGATGTATGCTTGCAAGTTGAGATCCCATAGTGGACAACTGTGATTAATTTAAAAGAAAGGAATAATATTATTCTGTCATGTATCATATGAAATATTGACATCACTTATTGTTTAGATGTCATGTGGGGGGAAACATTGATGTATGCTTACAAGTTGAGATCCATAGTGGACAACAATGATTAATTTAAAAGAAAGGAATATAATTCTGTCATGTATCATGAAATATTGACATCACTTATTGTTTAGATGTCATGTGGGGGGAAACATTGATGTATGCTTGCAAGTTGAGATCCCATAGTGGACAACTGTGATTAATTTAAAAGAAAGGAATAATATTATTCTGTCATGTATCATATGAAATATTGACATCACTTATTGTTTAGATGTCATGTGGGGGGAAACATTGCTGTATGCTTGCAAGTTGAGATCCCATAGTGGACAACTGTGATTAATTTAAAAGAAAGGAATAAATTATTCTGTCATGTATCATATGAAATATTGACATCACTTATTGTTTAGATGTCATGTGGGGGGAAACATTGATGTATGCTTGCAAGTTGAGATCCCATAGTCGACAACTGTGATTAGTTTAAAAGAAAGTATTAATATTTTGTTATGTATTATATACCTCTTATTGTTTAGATGGCATTATGTATGCGACTAAACAGTGGTGTATGATTACAAGTTGATCCACAGTCATAACTATGATTAATTTAAACTTAGAATTAATATTCTGTTGTGTATCCTATGAAATTTTGACATCACTTTTTGATTAGATATCATATGTGAGTTTAACGTGGTTTATGCTTACAAGTTGAGATCCATAGTATACAACTATGATTAATTTAAACAAAGAATTAATATTCTATCATGTATCATTTCAAATATTGACATAACTTATTGTTTAGATGTCATGCGAGAGTATACATTGGTTAATGCTTACCAGTTGAGATCAATTATTGGTTACATGTTGTGTGTGTATATAGTGGAATATGCCTAAAAGTTGAGATTCACAGTCAACAACTATAGTGTAAAAGATTATTATTTTGTTGTGTATTATATGATGTTATGTCATCAAATATTGTTAGATATCATGTATTAGGAATACAGTTGTTAAAGTGTACAAGTAGAGATTCATGGTAAACAACTACGATTAATTGAGCGGCATTAAGCAAAAGGGAACCAACACACAAAACTAAAATGTCGTGTTAGGAGCCTTCAAAGTTAGAGTCTTGCCATAAATCATACTTTCATTCAAAACTATTGTATTTTATACTAATCTATTAATGTTATTTTTGTATTTTTTTAAATGAAGAAATAATGTGCTTACACCAAAAAATGTACTGTAATATAACAATTTTAATAGGTCTGGATCTATTTTGCTATTGGAAATAAAAGTATATCACCATTAAGCAGAAAGGAACCAAGTAGTTGGTTCTGTCCTCTGAAATTGGAAACATTGAATTTTTATAACAAAGGAACCAACAAGGTGCAGTTAAAAACTCTAGCTTATTAGTGAAATTTCAGAAGTTTATTTAATATATTACACAAACGGAAAAAAAAGTGTCAGATTAGGTTGGCTAGTTGTTTTCTTCAACATCAAATTCCAGAGGAGCACTGAACCCATCGATATCATCCTCTACTGCCCTGCTTCCACTTAAAGACTGATAAAAGGCCTTAGCATATTTTGGGATGAGGTGTAGAATTGTTTTGATATCCTTTAATTTTGGAGCAGAAATCTCCTTTCCGTGAATCCAAAGAGGTTGCAGGGACTGCTTAAAACTGAAATTTCCACTATTTGGTCTCCCTTTCTTTGCTTTTTTTCCAAGTCAATTTTGTCATATTCAGAGTAAAAATCATTCAGACAAAACAGTTTTAGTGGTTCTTCTTTTTTAAAATATATTTCCCTTATTTTCAGCCAATTAATCTTTTTAGGACTTTCTTCATCTGTTTGCTTCCTATTAACAATTTTCTTTTCCAATACTGATGTTGCTTTGAAGGGATCTTTTCCGTTATGTGTCAGCAATTTCTAAAAATTATTTCTATGTCTTTGTAATAAAACAAATACCACATACCTTTATTCTGGAGGCCAGTAGGCGACAATATCACTAATAATTTGTTCAAATAAGTCTTTATCACGATTTCGGCGACGCCACAAAAATTCACACAAATATGAGTCAATCATAGAGCGCCGCGTACCGCACTGAACTTTATTCCGATGTTTTGCAAGCCGCCAGTTACTTTCAACCGTTTGTGTGTGAGCACCTGTCTCCGGATCAACAAAATTGTATTTATGAGTAACAGTAAAATGTTCATAACCGTGTTTGTACAATTGTTTATATGATTTCCATTCGTGTGAAATGATTGTCGTTCCACTTCGAATGTAGTTTTTAATTATTGGAATTAATTATGTGGCTGATCTATTTTCGACGGCAACCTAGAAACATTCTTTAGTTTCTCTACAGATTCCACCGAAAACCCACTCTTCTGGAATAACACGGCCGACGTTATTTTTCCGGCGAGCAAATAAACTTTCGTCAATTTCAAACCGTCAGGCCAGGTCCGCCAATTACAATAGGGTTTTGTACCAAGTGACTCGCGGTCACTTCACGCATGTAATTGTTCCAGTCCACCGCAGTTCCATGATTTATACCAAGTTCTTTTTCGCAGAATTTTGTCGACGTCAATTCTTGTGACCAAGGGCGGATCCAGGATTTTTGTGAGGGGGGGGCGGTCTGAGATTTTGGGAGATTTTTTACACATATGATTCATGTTGGTAGTCAAAGCTCTGTAATTTGACATATAATGTTATTATTGTATACTAATGAAAAAAAGGGCTAAAGTGATAAATGAAAACAATGTAATATTTCCAATAAACTGTATATAATCTGACAAAAGTTGTAAAAATACAAAATTTTATCTTTAAAGTACAAAATCGAGTCTTCTGTTTTTTTGGCTTGCAAATCTGTTAATGACTTTTTCGGGGCATACTTCGATGTCCCTGTGCACGTTTAGCAGAGCGAGTCCAGTCAACCTATCCTCTGCCATCCTTGTTCTGATCCATGACTTCAATTTTCTCAGAGTTGAAAAAGATCGTTCTGCCGTTGCTGTTGGAAAAAACAATAAGTTCTAACCAGATTGGCAAAAAAGGTCAAATGTTTCATACCAATGAAAAAAATACTTTTTACTAACAACCACACGATTTAAGAAAATACTATTAGTTTTACTGGTTTTAGAAATTATCTGCTAATAAATAATTTTGAAAAAATAGTATAAACAAAAATTACTTACCTATTGAAATTGGAAGAGTAAGCAGAATTTGTACCAAAGCCCTTAGAAGAGGGTAGCTGTTTTCATTTAATGCTTCAAAACATTTCATTGCTTTAGTCTTAAATTCATTATAATTAGGAATGTTCTTGAGGGAGCATACTTCGTTCATAAGTTTTCAGTAGCATCGTGTTTTTGTTCAATGACACTAAACTGCAATACTTCATACATATGGGCTCAAAACTAGATTTCATATCCACTATTTTGTCCAAGTTTGTCGGAACGGTTAGGTTCAGCATATAACACTCCAGTGAATCGCTTGAAAATCTATCTGTCATATCTGCAATAATGTTATCCAGGATTGTTATGTATGCGGATTTTTTCCAATGTTGTATTGTACATTCCCGACTGTCACTGGACGTTGAGGGGTAGTTTGGTCTATTTACTTGCTGTCCCACAATTCTTGGAATACGAACTTCTATGCCCATAGACTCCATAGTCTTTTCAGCAGTATTGAAAATCAGAGAAAAGAATTGATCAGGATTTTGCCTTTTATTCTGAAGTACTTTTATTGTGTGCATTACTTTGTCTCTTGCTGAACACAAGTCTATGGTTTCTGACTGAAGATATTTACTAAGAACACAGGTTGCATCCGTTATATCACTAAGACAATGCATAGTTATTATAAACTCGCAAGTGGAGATAGAGCACAATAAGCAATTTGCTTTGCTTGCTGTTGAGCTATCATTCCACTTTGAGACAATTTTAAGTGCCTCGGCTATTTTTGTTAGGTCTTCTGTAAACTCAAAAATTGATTCATGCCGTTCTACCCAACGGGTCTCACAATATCCTCTCATTTGATGTCCCAGTACTTTTTTCAAAATAGAGTTCCGTTTGGCCGAGGAGGTGAAAAATCTAGAAATCTCTTTTACAGTGCCTACTGCATTTCTCACGCTTTGGACTTTATTGCACTTTGAAATAGCCAAATTCAATGCATGATTACTGCAGCCACATAAGGTGCTGTTTATGGCAATTTTTTTAATTTCTGTCACTGCTCCTCGCATGTCAGACATATTGACAGAGCATCCATCACAACCGATCCCTACACAGTTATTCATGTTCAAACCAAGCTGTTGCATGAATTTCAGCACAGACTGTCCTAAAACCTCCCCCGTGATAACAGGTTCAACTTCTTGATCAGAATAGTTCGTACCCGTACCGTGGAGATCAACAAAAACCTACAAAGTCTTCTCTTATAGCATTGTTATACAGGTAACGTAAACTAAGGCTTAGCTGAGAAGTATGAGACGCATCTGTTGATTCGTCAAATATTATGCTATAAATATTTAGCTTCTGATACTCGTTGAGTTATCACTTCCAAAATTTCATCAGAACAACATTTTATAAGGCAGTTAGCTGTTGTCTTGCTGATGTAAGTGGCGTTTGCTCCTGCAGACTTCAAATGATCTTCAAGCTGAACATCCCCGCTATCTATTCTAAATCGCAAAAGTGCCCTGAAATTGCCGTCATTTTGTACTGGATCATCTCCAACTTCAATCAAACTGCCATCATCCCTATGGACCTCTAAGGGGTATGTTTCTGCCTACCATGCAACAAAATAGTTTTAATTATTGGCACAAGCCTTGCACGATTCTGCATGGTTTGGGCCTTCCTATTTTCGTTTAAACAAATTAAGAAATTTCTCCCCTCAGGGTTTTCAAAAACAGATATAAAATGTTTGGCGTCAATTTCAGCATCTTTGTGATATTGTGTCGCTGCGTGACTTTCTAAATCTCCGTCCTTGCCTGAGAGTTTAGCATATTTCTGTAGAGGTTCAGTAACTAATTTCTTTAAAGAAACTGTATGCTGTCCTCCAACTAACTTTTGATGGCATAGTACTGCACAAAATTGACAAAATAGCCCTTGCTTAGCTTCTGAAAAAACTAACCATGGATACTTTTCAAAATGGCCAATATTAGCTTTTCTTTGTTCTTCCCGTCCTCGTTTTACATGAGAGGATGTAGGAAACTTAAAGTCCTTTTTAGGCTTCCAATGATTAGTAAAAATACTATACTTAGTATGGTCACTCATCTTAGAGATGTTGTTAATGTGAGACCCGATGTCGAAAGAGCACATGTTTTCGGAGATACTAACTTGTGAATTGGAGGATGATGGCGCCCGATTGTGGTGGCAGCGGCACGTCTGTAACCTCATGCTGGGTGGAAACCTCAACATTTGAAGAAGGAACTTCACTGTCTAACTTTGGTCTTTTAACAAGATAACGATCCATATTGCACAAAAATCTGTTAACACTCAAAAAAGCTATTAAACACAAGCGAACGGGTACTTCACGATATTCACGAACGTACGCACTGAATCAACTGAGTGGCCGTAGTAGGCGGTGTGGTGTAGGCCTATCGTTGGGGCGGGCGGACTAGGACGACTCATGCGCACGCACCGCTCCCCCACCCCTTCCGGTGATCATACGCACTGTTACCACCACGGTAGGTAGAATAAGAAACGGTAATGGGCCACGCGCATGTTCCCCCACCACTGACGACGTCAACGGGGCCCACTCGCTGCGGTGCCCAGCTCATAACAACGTTACTAGTGCTCCTTCCCAGCATTGTTTTATTGCGTTCTTGCCATACTCTCCAATACAAATTTCCCGCAAGTCGTATTTTATATAACTGAAATGATGTTTTGTCTGCTATTAATTGTTAATAAAAAGCTTTAAATTTAACGAATATAATATTATCAATACACATTGTAGAATAGTACAATAAATTACACTAGGTCTACACTTGGGCCTACATAGCTGCATTGATATGGTGATCCGAATAATATTTTTACACATGAAATAATATTATTGTTAGTGAATTGAAATTTAAAATATTACCATCCTAAATGCTTACAAATAATAATATTATAATTAAACATTATAGTTTGTCGTGTCAAACCAGTGTGCTTGAAAAGTCCCGGAAATGGTTTTATTGTTTTACCATTTCTTGTGAAGCAATGAGACTTGGCATAAATGTATCAATATTACCCACAAATATAGATTTTTTATACAATTTTAAAAATACGTTAAAGGAAACGTTAGGTTAAAACACAAATAGACAAAATAATGCATTAGCAGAGTTATTATGCATTACTTACTCGGTTGAAATTAATTGAAGTTTAGCTAGCTTTTTTGACTCTTTTCTTCCACAATTTGTTTTTTTTTTTTGTTTCCATAATGTTTCCTCTTGTCACTTTTCTTCTTGTTCATTGCTTTTATCCTGAAGAATGTGCGTGTTCGCACAAAGCAAAGAATTGCATACTCATCTATATTGCAATATTTGGTTTTCAAAACACTAGTCAAGAGTTTTCAATTACATTGCAGTCCTTTATTAAGGCTATTTACACCATGAAAATTGTTAAAGTCGATTTCCATATTTTTCACAGTCCATTCCCATTCTCTGGTCGGTCTCATCAGAGCTCCACGTGATATAGCAGAGAGCCAATCGTTTTGTGATGGGAAATCTTTCGTTGGATGACCATAAATAAAATTTGATTCCAGTTTTTTCTTCTTTTACCCTATAGGCTATATTATCCAGCCAGCATTTGAATCAAATCCGTCTTTTCTTTAGTCCAAAACATCATATTCATTAGTAGCTACGTTTCCGATATCTCCTGCTATTTCTGGCTCAATAACTCCTATCAACTCATCTTCTTCTTGTGGGTCAACTTCTATAAAACTACTAGTTTTCACTTTGTTCAACTTTTTCCTCAGAGCCTTTTTCAGCAGCACAATCGAAACTGTTCAATAAATCAACGCTGAGGGTGGATGTCTCTTCACTTTGACAGTTTCCAGTAGCTACAATAGAAACTTGCAAAGTGGCCTAAAAGTAAAGCTTTTATTCGTTGTCCAAACAGCTATCGGTAGAGGGTGGTCATAAAATCGTCCAAGCCCACGAATCAGGGAAAAATACGATTCAAGGATGTCCTGATTGCACCTGGGCTGCCATGATGTAGGTAAAGCCTTCAGCTCTCAAATCATTGTACAGTCCCTGAATACTCAATATAGAAATAAGAAAGCCATTTTGAAATGGTAACAAGTTGGACTTTCCCAAGACACGCATAGAACTGAACAAATCAAAGAGCTCATTGAGAGCGTGATTTTGCTCTGCTAAATGTAGCCCATAGGCTACCTTTAGTTTGTTGCATGGGTGATTAGGCATTCGCGAATTAAGAACATCAAAGCCATTGTTAATGATCCTAATAAACTTTACAATGGATTTCATTTTCCGGGAAAGTTTAAATTCAATTGCTGTAGCAAACTGTCCCAGAGAGTAGCTCTGCGGCTTTTCTTACATTTTGCCTCTCGGTACCTGACAAAAGTATATGAGAGGTGGAAAATTTTGTAAGCAAACTTCAAATCCTTTTCATGTTGTAGTTCAAACGAGTTTAGAAAAAATTTCTTTTGAAACTACTTCGCCAGATTTCAATTGATAACCATGATCCAATAAAATGGTTCCTACAAAGTTTAAGCAAATGTGGAACATCAAAAAACGCCCAAATTTGACGAGTGGCGTCAATTGGATTTTTTAAACTAGTTACTTTGCCAGGTATAATACCCAAGGTTTTCATAAGCTTTTTGGTTAGATGGTCCCATGTCACTTACAAAGGCCCTTACTCGAAAACCTGTAGCTTCCACCTTTGCAATGGTTTCAAACAAAAGTGCCTTATCTACAGGTCGGTCAAAATCATAAAAAACGGGTTGCTTCCACTTACCTACTATGCTTCTGACCACAATCACTTGTTACCATGGAATATGGACCCAAAATTCGATCTTCCACATTATCATAACATAAGTCAGAGTTGACCTTCATTTCATCGTAACATAAAACCACGTTCTTTTCAAAATCACTAAACACGTTTAACTTGAGTTTCCATAAACTTTTTAAACTCCATATCAATGAAACCTGGTTTTATAGAAAAGTGACTTAGCCGACGTTTAATAGTAGTCTCACTTGGCAGTGGGTGCTTTAACACATCTCTAACGAATGAAAATGCCTTTTTTGAAATACATCTTAATGTAATTGCCTTTGAGACATCCTCTTGGCTCCAACTCCTACACTGACCTTGCAAAATATACTGTTGTTGTGATTTTGTAAAAAGAGATTCATATGACTTAAGTTTATTTTCCAACACGGAAATTTTTTGCAATTGCTTCGGCTAATTGCTTATTCAACAATAAATTATATTCTGATTCACTTTTGTCGTTTACTATAAGGTTTTCATCATTGGTTGATTCTGGAATCGCCATCAGACGGTTCATCTATGTTGGCGATCTCACAAAAAAAATGTTAACTAATTTGTTTTTTTGTTTCCCTACTTTCAACTCGTTTTAATCGTGAGATTGCACGTTCATTTAAATTTGACAGACCAAAGAAAGGAACTGCTGTGTTCTTTAAAATCCTTCTACTTTTCGTATTTAATAACTCAGATTTTAAGTCCTCGCTCGAAATCATGTTCCCCAAAATGGGCTGAGCATACTTTGGCGTTATCGACGTTAAATTCATCGGCCCTTTTGCATGCATTTACCCATTGTTTTCTTAAATCAATATCCGTAGGGAAACGATGAAAAGATATTCCCCTTTTCTTTAGAATGTCTTGAATGGTTTGAACAACCAGCTACTGCACAACACGGCATTATTATTATTACATTTCACTAGGCCAACACATAGTCACATACGGTACTTTTAACAAAAATTAAGACTGTAAATAACTTAAAACTTAAATATATCAACATCAAACGCACTATAGACACTTCACTCAGCCGACTGTCAGACACAATGACAAAAAACGCGGGAAACATACAGCCGAATGACAGCCGTAAACAGACAGTAGCTTGTAGTTCCACGTAACCAGGTAGCGGTGAAGTCGGCGCTGGGCCCCGTTGACGTCACATGCTACTGCGCAATCCTCCTCGCGACCCCTACCGTGTCTATTCTACCTACCGTGGTTACCACCTCCCCTCTACTCATACACGAATTAAATCTACAATCTTAAGTACAAAAATGTATGTTTGAAACACCGACAGTACCAATTAACGAATAGTGTGGCCGATGAAAGCACCCTTT
>NW_025782308.1:0-35690 GCF_021130785.1 Homalodisca vitripennis | reverse complement strand
TGGCATTACGGCAAATTTATTGGATGGATACAGAATATGGTCATTCAGTATTTAAGCTGCTCACTGAATATTCAAAATAACCCAGATGCAGTGTAGACATAAAAAAACATTTCGTCCATGGAAACAGTGTTAAAACTACTATACTCTAGGATGTATGTACTATGGCACGAATTGAGGCGTTGAACAGAACATTAAAAGATCTTAAAAACAAGGACTAACTATTTGGCGGTATTCTGTTACTTCTTTCAGGTGATTACTAGACAAACGCTTCCTATAATTCCACGTTCAGCGAATGAGGATGAAATTAAAGCCCGCTTGAAATTATCGCTACTTTAGAGTAATGTTGAAAAATTACAATTACAAGTAAATATGCGCGTTCAAATGCTTCAAGACCAATCTGCTGAAACACTATCAAATCAACTATTCGATATCGATAGAAAAGTTGCTGCAGATGCAACAGGATGCATAAAATTACCGAGAGACTTTTTCACAATCGTTAATTTGCTCTCATTTACCAGATATTTCCCGATGTACTCACACTATATATTAACCATGAGTGGCTTATTAAAGAAAGAGTAGTTTTAGCAGAAAAAATGGAGGCGTCAACGAGTTGAATCTCAAAATAACTTACCACAGTTGTTGCCTGGGGTCTTGGTGGCATACAAATCGATTTGGATACAGTTTTGTGATGATACCGAAGTTGTTAATCATCCAGGAGAGTTTTAAACTCATTAGATTTACCAGGGTATGCCACCGAATAATTTACAGTTACAGGTTAGTTCTTGCGGTTATTTTGTTTCGTAATTTAAACCCACACGGCTGTGCAAACGGCACGCGATTTAGTTACTAAACAATGAATGAAAAACATTGTTGAAACCGTAATTTTTAACTTGCAAATTTAAAGGTAAGAGTGTATATTACTTTTACGGATCCCTGTTATATCCAAACATGTGTCAATTCAATTTAAACGTTTAACATTTCCAAATAGATTGGCATTTGCAATGACTACCAACAAATCTCTAGGGTTAAACCATCCAGTTTGTTTGTTTTAGGTAAATATGGGCTAAGGAAAGATATTGTTTACGCGTTGTACACTATATTGTTGAAAATATTAATTTTTAGTGTTTTGTAATTTATTATTTTCCGTCATAATTTATAGAGCTCCATGCTTCTTTCCACTCCTACACGACATCCTCACATACTTTAATTTATTCATTCATTTCAAATAAATTATTTTCTAAAAAGAATTTATTTGGCAAAACAACGTTTGCCGGGTAAGATAGTAATATATGTGTGTGTGTGTGTGTGTGTGTGTGTTTGTGTATATATATATCTTCTAAGTTTCTTTAAATTGTAGACAAAAACAGAATATCCTGTGCTCATGTTTTAAATTTTAGAGTTTTCTGAACCCTTCATCAGAAACACACAGAATTAATAATATACATTATGATAAATGTCTTGCGGTTTTACATACATATATATTGAAGCCGATTGGTATTACAGATATATATATAATTACTGTCTTTCAAATTTTCTATAGCTTTTAGAAAACGCACAGTTATGTTATATATTGTAGTTATTAATATTTCTAACTAAGTAAACTAAAGAAATTTGTCTATTCTTAGTGTTAAGAGTTAATTTCGGTTATCAATGCTGAATAATAAAGTAACTCTCCACCCATCATGCTATATTCATCAACTACCTCATAGGTTATCACATACACGATTTTATCTATTCATCAAATATTCTGGAGAATCTGAGAAAAATGTTTGGAAAAAATATGGTACAATACTGGAAGTAAGCTATTATATAGTTTTACAAACCAAATGGTTAATATTTACAACTATTGTCACCATAATAATCCTTCAAGTTTAAAAGTTCACACATCTATACAATCTTAAATAAAATTTTATCTATATCAAATATACATTTAATGTCCTACCAACAATGAAGAACAAAATAACATTAAGTAGGTAAATACCGTAGTGTCCTGCATTTTGTATAAAAAACTCACTAGTTACTATATTACAGGGTAACACGTTTCATATATATTGTATATGTGGGCTGGGAATTGAAGTGTTGGAATTAATTATACTTTCGTATAGGAAGCGTGTTCTTGAGATCAATAGTCCAATATGTCAAGTCTAACCTATATAAACTATGACAGAAGAACATAATAATCTATTTAACGCTACTGTACAGTATAAATGAGCTGGGAGTGTGACCTGGGCCTAAGTTATCTGAATGGTTAATTAGGGGTACATACTGTCCGATCGATGGTTCAATCGGTCTAGTTCCATCTATATATACTTCACTATGATTAAAGCAGTAGAGTATATAAACTATTGTACCAGATACTTTATTGTATATTAGAAATGGGACCGTGCCCTTTACGGTGAGTATGAGTAGATAAGTACGGTAAATGTCTGGGTAGAAGTAAAGATGGGGTATTCATGCGGTCGATGGAGTCCAGTCCAAGTCCAACCCACATAAGCTATGATTAATACACATCGTAAAATTAGAAACATTGTCAAAATTAAGCGAAACCTTACTCCTTAGAATATTTCCTAAATAGAATGGAAACTAAAAGAGTATAATTAAGTAGTTTATCGGAATATAATATCGTTACAATTGTGACATTAATTATTAATGAGCGGGGAAAAGTATGATAGGATAAATGTTTTACGGTTTTTACCTGCATGATATATTTAAATAAATCAAATGTGAGAACAGTTCTTTTTCAGAAATAAGGAAATATGTTTCTTTGAGATGTTTGATAAATAAAAGAAACAAAGTATTAAACTCAAGTATGTATCTACAGTTATATTGTACATCAACTGCGTTTTCAGTGCAAACTATCTTAATGCAATTAGTATTGTTAAGTGTAACATAGCCTTTAATGGAAAATTGAAATTTTTTAACCAGTGGTCTTTTTGCAAGGGTTGGCGGACAGAAAGATCGACAAAAACCAAAACTTTTACAAGAACCTATTATTAAAAAATTCGTTTTCCTGGGGATCTATAATTCTTAGCAATAGTTCCTTTGCTATAATATTGTTTTATAAAATATTTTTTTATTACTAATTAAATAAAAGTAATTTTACTCGCGTATGTCCTCACATCACACCGACAGACAGATAAAACAATGTAATGTGAAAAAACAGCCTTAAATTATATTATTGTGATTTGATACAAAAAATAAAACACACAGAAACACAATAAATATTATTTTTCTACAACACACTTTCTTTCACTTCATATTATTGAATTTGGCTGCGTCAAAGAATAATTTTATATATATAATTTTATGATTACATATCACGAATTTATTCTGTTCATGTGCCTATGACATGTATTGTACTAACAGAAAATTCTTCTCAGTTACCTAAACTGAAACCTTATTGACAGGGACGTTGTTAATTTTAATACCAATCAATTACTCAAGTATTCCCATATACGTAATGTAACAATTCATAACCACCATCAAATTAAATTATAACTTAGCCTTTAATTCATAATATCACATTTAAACTTACAAAGAAACAAACATACAAACATACTCTGATTCATAATGCATCTGATTTCCACTCAAATACTGCCATCTGTTTCAAATACTCCAGTTGTAATTCTTGTATATCTAACTGACACTACATAATACCTGTACGAAAAAGAGACAGAGACAATGAAATACAAATATTTTTCTACGTTTATAAATCTAATTTTATAAGAAATCCTTGTGAGCTGTTCCTCTAAGATTTTATTTAATTTTAAATGATATATGTTTTTTGTCTGTTATGCGGCAAATTGTATATAGAAGGTACTTAATGGTGATCGAATAAAGGATAAAAGTAATATCCGAAATGCCCACTTCTAGAATGTTATGTTAATTTACTGAGTCTGCGGCGTGTAGGGAATTATGAATCTGAAGTTCCGATTTCCGTTCTAAAAAAGCCTGTTTTGAGATAAACATGTATAGAATACTAGCCTTTAAAAGTATTCGAATTTATTACAGAATTTGAATTCCTTTTTTTACATTTTGTTATTTTTAAAATAAAAGTTTAGAAGCCGCGGTTAACAGCTAGTTGTCAATGAAAACGCTTCATACATTTCTTTGTATATGGATAAAACCAAATCTCGAATCAAAAAAATATTACTTTTGAGAAATAAGTTTTCATTTCTAAGAGTAATTAATTTTGTGATATTTATTTTAAAAAGATGGTAGGAATATATAATATTACTAAGTATAAAGTTTAGGAAGAGGCAAGTTTAACAAGATCCTGGAATGACGCAATAAACTAGATTTACGGAGTGAAGCAAGCTTCTCTTGTCTCCTAAGTATCATGAAATGTAAAATGATTCTCTATGTAAAATAGTAATCAAAGTTAAACCTAAGATATTTTACGTCGTAGTGTTTGTTACTTAGCTTTAATGAATGAGTGGCACTGTCCATGTTAATTTTAAGTGTTTAGTGTATACTGAAGTAAAACATTCAAGTCTCTCCACTTCTCTCGCGAACCTTTCTCACATTCAAGAATGGAAATCTGACAACAAATGATTAAATGGAACATATAGGGGAGTGGGTATAGAAAAAAATATGGACTGCACTGTACATAAACTATGGTTAAGGCTTGATATACGAACAAATTATTGTAATAATCCACTATTTTTAAATGAATAAGTTAAATAAATAGAACTCGTGAGTTTAGTAAAATAGTATATAAGCCTCATAATGGGGTACAAAAGCTACCGGAGTTCGGGTGATTGTTTATAATGTATTGGGTTCCATATTCTGTCTAGCAGCTTCACAAATAAAATAACTGAGCTCACTAAAATTTAAAACTTACGTATTGGTGACTTCAGATGTGGTATGCATAGTTGTAAAACACATGTTGACTTGAATTAGTAATAGATTTATTCTTATTACCTTAGCTAGCTAAAGCATAATGTAACAAACCGTACTAATGGCTTTAGCACTGAAAGCCTGAGTAAACCGTAAACGGTTTGGAGCCTTGACGGCAATCAAAACCGCATGAGACCAATTAAACCCTCGGTGTTGCAAAACATAGCATACCTACTTACAATAGAATGTTTCCTTTTATTGGAGAACCTTACGATGTTTCTGGCAAAAACAGTTAAAACTGCAATGTGCCAATCGTTACTATGACTTATTTTTTAAATAACATCACGAGGAAAAATGCAATAAGAATATACATTTGGATGGTAAGAATTGTGATGTGAGATAAATTTATGCTTTGTCGACTACTTACTTGTTTGTTTGTTGAAATATGGCTGTCGTTATTACCAAATATAATTTCTAACACCAAAGGCTTTACAATTTTGCGCTTTTATTTATTTTGGTCCAAATTTCAAAGTTGTTTCTAATAGTTATTACACTTGAAAGCTACATAAAAATAATATTTTTTATACAATGTAATAAATATGACACCAATAAAATTATACACACAATAGTGATTTTAAAATAATGGTAAACTGGGCAATATTTCCTTTCTATTACATGTTACCTTGAGATGAACACAAGTGTTAAAAGACATTCTCCAGAGGTAACTTAAGCCGCGATTAGAGACAAAGCTTAACTTGGTCCAAGACAGCAGACGTTTTACCTTGTATTTCCCTTGCGGCCTTTGTTGTTGCCAAGGGATTGTCGAAACCTAAATTCTATATGTCAAGAATGTGTGTCTGTGTTCAATACAGAATAAGGCTTAGAATATACATTGGTGGCAATGGTTAGTTTTCGTACACTGATTTTGCTCATAGCAGTTTTATTGCTCAGCTCTCATGGTTCTTACCCTTAGAGAAACTTAAAAAAAATTTATTTTTTATTTAGGGTAAGCATTTATGCATGGTAGACGGCACAGCTTCCTACTAATTAAAATCTTGGTGTAAAACTCAACTTATCGCTATTTTTTAAATCCTTGTGAGCTGTTCCTCTAATTTTATGAAAACTTATAGTTGCTTATAAATAGGCTGTTATGAGTAACATTTAATGTACAGAGATTCATAGTAAACAATGCACGATAAAAGTATACTTCTTATCTTCATAAGCTTCTCTTCCTCAGAACCTTAGAAACCAATAATTATAAACTTTTTATGCGTTCTAAAAGGACATACCATTGTGTAAAGGTTTGTATAAAATATGTCATTAAAACTAACATATATGAAAATGTATCATTCTATTAAATAAACTAGTTTACCTGTGACATTGCACGTAAAGGTTAGATGTTGAATAAATGGTACGTCATAAGCTATAACTGAAATGATAAGTGACTGATATAAATAAGTGATTATACTGGAAGATATTCGAATCCTCTCATCCGTTGCAGAATAATTTTAACTGATTTTAAAGAGCAGAGATGTGTGGCTCCAAAGTTGGAGAATGAAACAGTTTTTTGAAATATACAAATTTCTCTGCTACATTCAAAACTATTTCAATAAATAGTTTCAACAATTGTAACAACAGTAATATAAGGACTATTTTAGGCAAAGGTGGAGAAATATTAAATAAAAAGTAATAAATAGTAGTAAATAGTAATAAATAGTAAATAATAAGAGCAAGTATAATTTAATATCATACACTTTTTGACGGTGCCCCTGTCGAATTTGTAATTTTGCCCATATAAAGAAAATATTCGTAGGTATGAAAAGTTGTACTTCAGACAAACAATGCCTATTCTTAAAAAAAACAGCGTAGTATAGCAATGTCTGTTGGATTTGATTGAATTAAACTCAATTAGTTCATTTAAAAGTTTATATTTTCAATGGACCTGCGAAGTACAGTAGTTTTCAACGGTGTCCAAATTAAACTAACTTATTAAATTAAGTATCAAAATAGCATAGGTATTTTTTGTTTGTTTGTTTGTTTTGCTTATATTTCAAATGATGAACACTAAAAACCTATCCTGCAGTATAGTATCCTACGATTCGAATGCATAATTTCGATTCAGAAGCAGTCGATATTCTTCACAATTCCTATCGGTATGATACAATAATAAAAGCCCTCTCCCCATCAGGCGTTCCTGTTAATGCGTTCCACCACTATCAGTATTTATTTTAGCATTGCCCGTGCAAATATAGCATGAATATTATCCCCCAATTATTAAAATTGATTTATTAAATTATTAAAAATATAATATGTGTATATGATATAACGATTAGACTTATAAGCATATTTATCTGCAATCTAACTAATACATTCTTGAAGCTCTTGTCTAATTGGAAATTATGTATTAATTTAAACAAACTCTCCAATAATATAAAGTTTTTATTTTTGTGAGGCCTTTCGTCCGAAGATGTACTCATTGAGTACGAAATGGCCTCACAAAAATAAAAACTTTTATATTATTGGGGAGTTTGTTTAAATTAATAGAACCTAACTAATGTTTGCTTTAAAATGAGATAGCATTGTTTGGTTGTACAATAGTAAAAGAGATTTATATTAAAAATATTATAACCAAAATAGAGTTATATCCATTGGGTTTAGGGAATTAATGGTGGAAAATGGAAGTTAAATTATTATGAAACTGTACGTCGAAGCTCTGGGCTACTGAATTCATACATTGATACTGTAAATGCGAGGTTTAAAAAGCAGCAGTAGAAAGGTTAAAAGGTATTAAGTAAAACAATCATCTAACTAAATGACCAGACACTTCAACCTAACACACTGGTACCCTTATTAGTTTTGCAACTCTATCATTACTTCACCTTCTTCCTTAAATCAAAAACGAAATATAAAAATGTATCTTAAATCATAATATATTTAAAACGTACGTGACGCAACGTATAAAAGATAGAATATCTTCATCATTATCTTTTCAATGTCCAAACAGATTTCTCAACATAGGCTACGATGCAAAACACATATTATGTTGTCTTTTCAACATCTAGGACTTGATAGGATAGTTGATAGTATTTCTTCGTAACGTAAGAAAATAAATATCTAATTTAAACTGTTTATAAAATCTGCAAAGGCACTGATATATATTTATAGAGTTAGCCATCCGGAATTCCCTGGATTGAAACACATTTTTTCTTGTTATAACGTATAGATTAATGTACAAAAAACTTGTTGGATGTTTGGTTCGATATAAAAATAACTTAAATCACCCTATAGATGGCAACTTTTCTTATCTTCACGACTCGAATAACCAATTGAGTGAGCTTTTAAAAGTTAAAAATGTTCAAAGTTTAAAATTTAAAATTAATTAGCTCCTTTTTAAAACAGTTTATTTATTAATTACAGACCATCTATTATATCATGGGTTCAATAACTCATACATTTATACAAAGTATTAACAATTATACTGTGGAGAGTATTGGACATCACAAAGATTTTAGCAGTGAATTTAAAAGTATATAATAAATGATTTAAATACCATTTTGCATTGATTAGAAAATTCATTTAAATACTTTTGTGAACTAAAACGTAACAAATGTGTAAGAAAGGACGAGAGATTGACAGTTAGGTTTTTAAAGGGATGGTTTATGAGAGGGAAGGGTGGGAAGCAGGATACGAGTGTGTTGTCGCGACAACCAGGAGCCGCTGCTCGGCATACTCAATAATGATTCCTTATTTTATGTATACCAGAAGGATTTATACTGCTGGATTCTCGTTTATTTCCATTACATTGAAAGTTTATTTCAAAATATTATCAATATATATAGTAGTAAATTGCATTATTAAAAGAAAACATTTTGACATAGGTTTAAGTATACAATAGATTAATCACAGTTTAAGACATTTCACAGATTTTTGAAGTGTTATAAAAATAGCAGTATTACGTATTAATAGAAAAAATTATAATAATTTTATGGGCAAAATCTAAAACTATAAACATTTTTACATTGTAATGATTCAGTGTTTGTAGGGTATAAAAATGTTAGTGATACCCGATAACAATTGTCGTTATCATAATAAAAATAAATTATTAATGAACTTATGGCCATAATAAAGCCAAATAAAATATAAACAAATTTATTTAATTAAAAATTATTTAATTAAATTAAAATATCGTAAAAAAATGTATTATCCTAATTAGCAAATAGCCTAATGAGTTTTGGACAAAAACTGAAATTATATCTTATTAAAATACTTAGGTTTAAGGTGGTAACAAAATTCCAAAGGACGATTCATTGACTTTAGAAAATTTGAAAGTTTTTTTTTGCGCCTATATTTTACGACATAAAACTAAGTAGAAGGTGTAAAAATAACAAGATTTAGTATATCACCACTTTTTTTACAAATTATCCTTAACATTTATAGACCAAAATAATGGCGTTGCACTGGTATAAATTTCAATTAAAACAAGATAAAACAAACCTGCTTTTATATTTTATTTATTACCTTTAACTCCTAAAATTTTTATGAGATTTTTAATATTCTAAATACGTATTAACGTTTTTTAAAAAAATATTACCAATATTAACACAGTGATTTCAGTCCAAAATAAATCAAAATAACTTAAAATTAAGTGGGCATTACAAATCATATTGTGTCATATTTTATTGACGTAATAAAAGTTATTATCTTAAATTGTAGGTATATTTGACAGGTACTGCACCGTAAGTCTATATCATGTCAGTTCTAAGGTTGGCATATAGTAGGATACAGATTTACTACTTTTATCTCAAAATTTATAATAGTTGCCACCACAAACTTGACTTGTTGCTTTAATGTTCATTTCTTTTTATTGGTAGAGATCCTTAAATAAAACTTGAACATACAACTAATTCTTCACTTACGAATAAAAGCGCAGGACTACAAAATAGTGATTTTAAGGATAGCAAATTTAAACAATATAGCATAAAATATTCTTACCACATATAATTGTAATAAAACTATATTTAAAAACTGAATGGTGTACTATTAAAAAGTGTTTGATAAGTAACTACGAGTACGCATGCCCTTAGAAGAAAAACTCCGAGTATTTCATATAGTACCATAATGGAGTAGGTCTAACTTACGACCTTTCAATGAATATGATCGTTGATATACTAAGAATTCTGAAATGAAAAATACTTAAATATATACCACGTAAGTCCTTATAACTCATAAGTATTGTTTTGTCGAGTTAATCAGAAATTGTTTTTACAATATATTATTTAGGAAGGTAAAGCAATGAATAAGGTACTTGATTTCATAAAAAAACCCTCACCCAACCTAAACGTGTTTATTATTAGTTAGAACAGTGGGTTTTTTAATAACAGTAGTTAAGGAACAAGCAACTGATACTCTAGGAGAGTAACACATAATGAATTACTTATTCTCTTATAAAGTAGAAATGTTAGGATCTTTAGTGTTTCTTTACCAATGACACACAATATCAACTCTAGCCTTAAATTGACTTGACAACATAAATAAAGGTATATTTTTGTAGCATGTCTGATGTACCACTCGCTAAATCATAACGTCACAAACTCAATTGAATCTGTTTGGTTCTGTGAAAAGACTTGGCATTTGTGTCTGGGCGCCTGGAACAAAAGAACTTTATTAAATCTCAAAAGCTTCAGGATATTGAGTCTAATAAATATCTTCCTTTAAGTGTATTTCCTTTGTTCCATTGTGTCATTCCTTTTGTAACGTACCAAACCAGTACGCCTTTTTACTCCATGTATCTTTCATTTGAGCTTTAGTGTAAGTGTTTGGGAGGGTTGCATTGAGTCCAGTTTTCATTAAGTCCAGCTCTGAATTTCCAGCAAAAAAATACATTAAATAAAGTGCTTGTTTCATAAAGTCCAGTTTTCACAAAGTCCAGGTCTCTAATATTAATTTAAAATATAACACAGTTTCATAAAGTCCAGGTATCACTGAGTCCAGTTCTGAAATATTATTAAAATACAGCAGTCTCAGTAAGTCCAGTGGCATAGAGTCCAGGAGTACAGTCTAAACTAGCAGTTGGACATCCATTGCCGCGTGCAGCTGCAAGTAGTTTGCGTCGTTCACCTGCAGGCGCGTTTCATAACTCAGATTAATTATACCTTAATAGATTTGATTTTAAGGTTTGTTTCGCTTTATATACACTTTTAAAATAGTGCTTGATGGTTAGTTATAACTGAAATTAATTTGTAGCGTTTACCATTGAGAAATATTTTTGTACACAATATACGAGTATTGTGTATTGTACCGCATCTCTCTAGTCAACAAACTTCAGATATACTGTACCGATTATCTGAATGTGTAAAACTAAAAAATTAAATATTATTAAATGTTGTGACTCTGTAGTTTGTACTCGAATAAACAACACACACGTAACATACCTTTGTGATTACGAATACAATGTCTGAATGTTCACGGTGTCCGTTTTCATGTTAATGATCTTCACAACCTAACGACCACAGTGAAGTAATGTTAGGTTACTAATTGTATTATCCGTAAGTATATTTGGACTTTTATTTATACATTTTAATTTTGGAAATAATCTAGTCGAATCAATTGCTAATCAGTGGTTTTATTATATATCGATATCTATTTGTTGACTTACTTTTACCAGTGATTTATTGCATTTTGATGACATAAATACTCAATTTCTTGTATATTTTATATAATTGAAGCATATGTACCACTTTAAATATAAACTTTCAAGCTTTTGAAATTCAACAGCAGTAGGAATTGTTTACAGCGTTTTATATCTTTAGATTTCGAAATTCTGTAAACGGAAAATGTAAAAAAAATACATACTTAGTCCTAATAACGTGGCGAGTAGGACTGCTGGTTGGAATAATATTTTTAGAAGTTTAAAGAAATGTGTGACCACACAGTTTTAGTAAAATTTTTAGAGACAGAAAAAATGGATATTCCAAAGCCAAAATAAAAACTTTAAAATAAAAATATGGACGGTTTTATATATAGTAGACTATACATAAAAGATACAAGTTACTAAATGCTATCTCCTTACATCATAAAATTAATAAATAATTACTCTCTGGAGCTTCATTCGTATACATACTGTAAAGTTATTACAGTTTATTGATAAGCCTTTTTTTATTTTGGTATTATTACGAAATTGCCTATATTTTAAAATACTGCCTGCAGTTTCTAGTGGAGTGACTAAAACTTTTCTAACAGTTTATTACGTGTAGTTTAGTAGTATTATAAGTAAACTTTTTTCAAGTTTGGACATTAAAACAAGAGTTGTATTCAAATATTTTAAGCTATTCCTATTTCCATTACTGTATTTTGGTGAAAGAATTTCACTATATAATCCTATAAATTATAATACTATATAATCCTATAAATCCTCGTATACTGCCATCACCCATTTTTACCCAACCCTGCCTTCAAAGGAGTGGAATTTTTTTTAATTGTTACACCCGCCATTGTTTACATATAGCATATAGGCATACTATGTGGCGTCTATATCATACTTACCCTTTTGTATACCTCATAATTTCATAACTAAACGGTCGGCACTCAGTATTTGATATCATACATACAGCATACATATCATTCCTATGAAATAGAAGTGTTATAATTTTTATATAAGTCGTTAACTGATAGCCAAAGAAAAAGTGTTCAGAAAAATGTCCTTCTATACTGTTGAGAATATAAGTAAGCAAACGAATGGACGGACATCGACGATCATCCGTTTATCACGAGGGTGTATAATAGTAAATAGTCATATAGTTTCCTCTGTTTTACTGAAAAACAATTAAAGCTTTTCTTCAAAATCACTCCTTGATTAAATTACTAAATATTTTTTCAATCCTTAAAATGATTGCAAACACAAACTTTTTCTCTAAAACCGATTCGTGTTAAAATTTACAATACATTCCATCTAATTTAAATTAAAATATGACGCCCCCATTATTATCTGATCTTGACAAAATTTGGCATTAAAGATTATATTATATTGAAAGGAACTTTAGATTTTTATGGTATTAAAATCAATTTAGTCCCAGTTTTACTTTTAACGTTTTACAAAATGATTCCACACGTTTAGACAAAATGTGTAGATTTTATAGGCTTTTAAATAGTTGAAAATTGATTTTGACATACAGTTAGACTTAACAACCCTAATAAACCCGATTTAATCTTGACATTATAAAATATTATTTTAATCTTTAAAAATTTTATGCAACAAGTAGGCCTATTTGGTGATTAGAAACAGTGAAGTACAGTGTGTATTTTAGTTTTAACAGTATATGTAGCTATGCATTTGAATTAATTTTTTTATTCATATTCTAAAATTAATGTTAATTCAAAATTCCGATCCTGACTACAGCTTAGGAAAAGCTTAATCTTGTCCTCTTTTTATTTCATTCATAAATGTTTAGATTTCGCCTTAAATATCATAAAAATAAATATAATCTTAACATTTTTATTGTTATTTATTTTAAAATTGAATTAACACACAAAATATGTGTGCAACATGTAACTGGTTATGCAAAGCTTTCATTCCAAGGTTAATAAATTGTGATTTAATATTACTACTTAAGTAGGTACTGGCATCATATTTGGGTAGGTACTGGCATCATATTTAGATGTTTTTGCAAGCAAAACTTCATCACTTTTAACACCCATCTGATCAGGTGCAGAATCTACCCTTCTACAGGGATCCAATAATTTTATCTTACCACTCAAGATAACACTCATGCAAGAATATCTCTGAAGACAATGCATAGTGATAAAAATCAATAGTATACCAAACGCCCGAAATCTCACCTCACCACACTAGGTCAGGAACTTCATTGGCTACAACCCATGTCCAGTATCACTTCTTACCTGTAGCTCAAAATGATAGCAGCACTCCACACACAACTAGGAATATATCAAAGGAATGTCACTGGAAAAAAACTTAATCTAGTAGTATCCCTGACACAGAGTAAAATTTAGTTTTATTGGATAATCATACAGGTGATGTAACTCACTTTACTACTCACTAATTAATAGTAAATTCTATCTTCAGGAGTAAGGGATTCCAATAAATATGCAAGACTAGTTTAATAAATTTGTTTAATCATACAAAAATAAAAATTTACTAAATAAAATCACCAGTTATTAAATATTTTATTACCCCTGTTTAAATTTTTTAATTTGACCATTTTAGATTAATCAGAATATCGTAATTTAAATAATTACAACAAAAAGATTAATCAGTTGAAAAAGACAAATTAGTTTGAAAAAATTATATGAAATCATTATGGAATTAAAAATAATAAAATACAAAAATAAAATTTTAAAATTATGTTTACTATATAGTAATAATAATATAGAATGGTTGATATATTGCTTAAGAATTATTCTATATTCAAATATCAATGGTATTTTCTATGTATTCTGTTGGATGTTTGAGACATGTGTTGCAACATCTTTTAAAATAATTGTAAATATTCTAGTTTTCTATTAAAATTTGCTGTAAAAAGACAGGAATTTCTACAGCTACTGTACTCAATAAGGAGGTACATAAGAACAAAGCTGGTACAAATTTAATACAAGAACTGTTTTTGTTAAATTAAACTGTACTTGGTGTATATAAGTGATTCTGTTTCACTTTAGAACTTTATCTATATTAGTGACACTATTGTCACTAGGTTTTTTTTCCAGTTGTGTTAACAAATGAACATTATATGCACATTGAAGCATTTTACAATGTGAATTTTCTTCCTTGTCTGGACTAAAGATACAATATAAGGTAGTGCTACAGTCCAATACTTCCCTTTGACACTTTCATGTACATTATTCAATTGTAATATGAATTTTAAAAATCCATAGAATTTTAAGCAGTAAGCACTATTAAACTTATTACTTTTATAAAATATATTTGCTATTAGTGATGTTGCACACTTTAACATTTCATGTTATTACTGAACTGTTTTTTTTTTCAGGTAGTGTTTAAAAATAAACCATGAATGCATAACTAATGAAGCATTTATTAATGATAATTTTCTTACCTGCCTATACTAATGATATACCGTAATATGTAAAATTGCTCACATTTAAAGTCCAATTATCTTATTAGGACTGTTGTACAATGAATTTAATACGTTCGTAAACTTTTAAAAAATTAAACACAAATAAACGTCCTAATTTTATAAACTTAAGTTATACCATGAATTTATACTGTTCACTTCAGTATTTAATTTAGTCACAGAAACAGTTTCAAATAGTTTTTACAAATAAACAATGAACTCAACGCAAATGCAAATTTGGAAACGTTGATGAATTATAGTTTTAATACTAGTCTAACAAAAGATACCATATGTTATATTGCTCACATCTACTGTAGAATATCTCTCTTGGACCATTTTAATATACACATACAGTTTTACATAGAATAAGTAACATTCACAGTGTCTTTAAAAGGTAAATACTGTTAGACTTCTTACTATTATAAACCTTAATTAAACCATGAATTGATACTGTTGTCTCTGACCAGTTTCAGATAGTGTTCAGAAATAAATAATAAATGTAAAACACCTGTTAAAGCATTTATGAATAACAGTTTTCTTACTTGTCTAAACTAATGGTGGAATATGTGGTTACTGCTCATAATCACAGTTTTTTTTTCTTAGTTTAAACCATTTTCATGGATGTTATTACACAGTTATACACTGGATTAAGAATATTACTTTTAAAATAAAGTTATAACATAAAATGATACTGCTTTACTTCAGTATGTCACTTAATGCCAAAACCTAGTTTCAGGTAGGACTTACAAATAATTATTGATTGCACTTAAACAACTGAAAACACATACTATATTACTTTTCTTCTTTATCTGGGGCCAATATTTACAATAAACTATATTGCTGACATTCATAGCTCTTTTCATCTCTTTCACTACTTCCCACGAATAACCAACATGCATATACTTTTTCAAATGTAAACACTAACCCTTAACTAAAGTTAAAGAGCATACAGTTTATTTAAGCATTATATTTAGTGTCACTCACGAGTTTCAGTTACAATTTGTGAATAAATATTAAATGCACCTTAAATTGGTGTACCATTATATAATATTATTTATCTTGTAAGGACCCAAAGTAAAATATGTGATTTTGCTCACATTTACAATTCCATTCTTCTCTTTGACCATTTCCATGTACACTATTCAGTAGTAATCTGAATTTACAACATTATCAGGATCTTTATAAGGTAAACTATGATTGAACTTTTACCTTTATAAACTAAAATTATGCCCATGAAGTTTATACTGCTCACTTCAGAAATTCATTTAATACCACTGGTCAGTTTAAGGTAGTGTTTTACAAATAAATATTAATTGCACTTCAAACGTTGAAGCATTATACAATACTAATTCTCTTAATTGAAAGGACCCAAAGTAAAATATGTGATATTGCTCACATTTACAATTCCATTCCTCTCTTCGATCATTTCCATGTACACCATTCAGAAGTAATCTGAATATATAACATTAGTAGGAACTTCATAAGGTAAACTATGTTTGAACTTTTACCTTTATAAACTAAAATTATGCCATGAAGTTATACTGCTCACTTCAGAAATTCATTTAATACCACTGGTCAGTTTAAGGTAGTGTTTACAAATAAATATTAATTGCACTTCAAACGTTGAAGCATTATACAATACTAATTCTCTTAATTGAAAGGACCCAAAGTAAAATATGTGATATTGCTCACATTTACAATTCCATTCCTCTCTTCGATCATTTCCATGTACACCATTCAGAAGTAATCTGAATATATAACATTAGTAGGAACTTCATAAGGTAAACTATGTTTGAACTTTTACCTTTATAAACTAAAATTATGCCATGAAGTTATACTGCTCACTTCAGAAATTCATTTAATACCACTGGTCAGTTTCAGGTAGTATTTACAAATAAATATTAATTGCACTTCAAAACGTTGAAGCATTATACAATACTAATTATCTTAATTGAAAGGACCCAAAGTAAAATATGTGATATTGCTCACATTTACAATTCCATTCCTCTCTTTGACCATTTCCATGTACACCATTCAGTAGTAATCTGAATTTACTACATTATCAGGATCTTTATAAGGTAAACTATGTTTGAACTTTTACCTTTATAAACTAAAATTATGCCATGAGGTGATACTGCTCACTTCAGAAATTCATTTGATACCACGGGTCAGTTTCAGGTAGTGTTTACAAATAAATATTAATTGCACTTCAAAACGTTGAAGCATTATACAAAATTAATTATCTTAATTGTCAGGAACCAAAGTACAATATAAGATTTTGCTCACATTTACAATTCCATTCCTGTCTTTGACCATTTCCATGTACACCACTGAGAAGTAATCAGAATTTACAACATTATCAGGATATTTATAAGATAAACTATGATTGACCTTTTACCTTTATAAACTAAAATTATGCCATAAAGTTATACTACTCACTTCAAAACTTCATCTGATACCCCCTGTCAGTTTCAGGTAGGGGTTATAATTACAAATAAATATTAAAACCCCTTCAAAACGTTGAAGCATTACATAATATCAATTATATCAATTGTTAGGACCCAAAGTAGAATATGTGATTTTGCTCACATTTACAATTCCATTCCTCTCTTTGACCATTTCCATGTACACCATTCAGAAGTAATCTGAATATATAACATTAGTAGGACCTTTATAAGGTAAACTATGTTTGAACTTTTACCTTTATAAACTAAAATTATGCCATGAAGTTATACTGCTCACTTCAGAAATTCATTTGATACTCCGTGTCATTTTAAGGTAAGGGTACAATTAAAAATAAATATTAAATCCTCTTCAAACGTTGAAGCATTATATAATATCAATTATATCAATTGTTAGGACCCAAAGTAAAATATGTGATTTTTCTGACATTTACAATTCCATTCCTCTCTTTGACCATTTCCATGTACACCATTCTGAAGTAATCTGTATATATATATATAACAATAGTAGGAACTTCATAAGGTAATGTTAAGAATTATTACCTTCATAAACTAAAGTCATGCCATGAAGTGATAATGCTCACTTCAGAAATTCATTTGATACTCCGTGTCATTTTAAGGTAAGGGTACAATTAAAAATAAATATTACATGCACTTCAAACATTTAAGCATTATACAATATTAATGATATTAATTGTCAGGACCCAAAGTACAATATGTGATTTTGCTCACATTTACAATTCCATTCCTCTCTTTGACCATTTCCATGTGCACCATTCAGAAGTAATCTGAATATATAACATTAGTAGGAACTTTATAAGGTAAACAATGTTAAGACTTTTTACCTTCATAATCTAAAGTCATGCCATGAAGTGATACTGCTCACTTCAGAAAATTCATTTAATACCACTGGTCAGGTTCAGGTAGTATCTACAAATAAATATTAATTGCACTTCAAACGTTTGAAAGCATTATACAATACTAAATTATCTTAATTGAAAGGACCCAATGTAAAATATGTGATATTGCTCACATTTACAATTCCATTCCTCTCTTTGACCATTTCCATGTGCACCATTCAGAAGTAATCTGAAATATACAACATTAGTAGGACCTTTATAAGGTAAACAATGTTAAGAATTTTTACCTTCATAAACAAGTCATGCCATGAGGTGATACTGCTCACTTCAGATATTTTGATACCACGGGTCAGTTTCAGGTAGTGTTTACAAATAAATATTAATTGCACTTCAAACGTTGAAGCATTACACAATATTAATTATCTTAATTGTTAGGACCCAAAGTAAAATATGTGATTTTACTCACATTTTACAATTCCATTCCTGTCTTTGACCATTTCCATGTACACCACTCAGAAGTAATCAGAATTTACAACATTATCTAAACTATATATTTTCATAAAGATAAACTATATTTGACATATTACCTTTATAAAGTAAAATTATGGCATGAAGTTATACTGCTCACTTCAGAACTTCATCTTATACCCCTTGTCATTTTAAGGTAGGGGTACAATTAAAAATAAATATTAAATCCTCTTCAAACGTTGAAGTATTATATAATATTAATTTATATCAATTGTTAGGATCCAAAGTACAATATGTGATTTTGCTCACATTTACAATTCCATTCCTCTCTTTGACCATTTCCATATACACCATTCAGAAGTAATCTGAATATATAACATTAGTAGGACCTTTAAAAGGTAATGTTAAGACTTTTTACCTTCATAAACTAAAGTCATGCCATGAAGTGATACTGCTCACTTCAGAAATACATTTGATACCACTGGTCAGTTTCAGGTAGTGTTTACAAATAAATATTACATGCACTTCAAACGTTGAAGCATTATACAATATTAATTATCTTAATTGTCAGGACCCAAAGTACAATATGTGATTTTGCTCATATTTACAATTCCATTCCTGTCTTTGACCATTTCCATGTACACCACGCAGAAGTAATCAGAATTTACAACATTATCAGGATCTTTAGAAGATAAACTATGTTAAGACTATTTACCTTTATAAACTAAAATTATGTCATAAAGTTATACTGCTCACTTCAGAACTTCATCTGATACCCCCTGTCAGTTTCAGGTAGGGGTTATAATTACAAATAAATATTAAATCCCCTCAAAAGTTGAAGCATTATATAATATCAATTGTTAGGACCCAAAGTAGAATATGTGATTTTGCTCACATTTACAATTCCATTCCTCTCTTTGGCCATTTCTCACGTACATTATACAGTACTAATCTTAATATACAACATTAGAAATACATTTATAAGGTAAAACAATGTTAAGACTTTTTACCTATTAATCTGGTCAGTTTCAGGTAGTGTTTACAAATAAATATTAAATGCACATTAAAATTAGAAGCCTTGTACAAATTAATAATTTTAATTTTTTAAGACCCAACGTACAATATGTGATTTTGGTCACATTTACAATTCCCATTCCACTCTTGCCCATTTCCATGTACATTATATAGTAGTTATCTGAATATACAATATTAGCAGGACCTTTATAAGGTAAAACTATGTTAAGACTTTTTACCTTTATAAACCAAAGTCATGCTATGAAGTTATACTGCTCACTTCAGAAATTCATTTGATACCAATGTTCAGTTTCATGTAGTGATTACAAATTATTATAAATGGACTTCTAAAGTTTAAGCCTTTTTAAAACTGTCACTCATTTGACAAGACCAAAAACAAGACATGTTATTTGGTCACATTTTAAGTTTTATTAATTTAATTGGCCTTAATATTGTCTAAATAAAAATAATACATTTTTAATTGATGTAGTATATTTCAAAACTAAAACCCTCTCTTTCGTATTGATTGTGATTAATTGTGTAAGAAATAAATGTTATTTTCTTATTTCTCTATACTAAATATTTAATATGTAATACTGCTTAAATCTATGTTCTATTGATCTTTATGATTAGAGGTAAAAGGACTGTTACAGCAGTGCGTTGATTATCTGAAACAATTGGTGCAAGATGGTTTTCGTATTATCAAATTAAATAGGAACTGTACAAAAACAATTAAAAATTCAACAAATAATAAAACAGTACAAATTTAACCTAAAAAAAGTTAAACGTGTGTTTTTTTGGCCATGTTAATTGTGCAGAGCTCTATGCTGCATGAGTTCCTGCTGGCCCATCCACTCCATACCCAGTTCACCTGTAACAAATATCAATCCTGTTGGTGGTGTAATACAGTATTCATTCAGAAAATTAGCTACTGGTAATTTTTTCTATTTTAACTAAAACTCTAGCTGATGCTATCAAAGTTGGTACATAATAATTTTATTCAATCGCCTTTGTGTATTTTTTTTAAATATGATCAGCTCTTGATATCGGCCCATCTTAAATTAACTGGTTTCTAAAATGTTCTCTAATGTAAAATGAAAAAACGGCAGGAAACTTTAACTCTATGGCTGTCCCACCATTTTATATAAATTTTTTTCCTGAATGTAAATAAAAAAAACACGAAATTTTATTTGTATTGACAATTTTACTGTCTACAAATAGGTATATACATATGCTAATATATAAAAAATAAAAGCATTACAGCAAAATTTATTGCACAACGATGTTGGCATGAAGGAGTATTCCACAAAAACAGGAATGACAATAAATCTTTGTGAAACAGCTAAAAGGTTAACATTCCTAATACAAACCAGTTTTGTCATCGGATAGTTTTATAAGTTAGATGTCTAGGCTGATGTAAACATCATACTGGGCAGAAACCCCTTGCAGATGCAGAAAACAAATATAACATAACCCCTTGAAACATTACTGTATTGCTTATGAGGTTCTTAGCTGTAACTGACAACCTCTTAGTACATATAAAAAGCTTAGTTTAAATAGCTTTTTCCTTTCGTTATTTAATATTAAATATGAATAATTTAAATACCAATATGACAAGTTTTCATGTATGAATTATACTGTTTTATTCGATTAATTTTATAATTATTTATAGATTTTTTCATTAAATCTTTTCACAAAGTAAGCATAAAATAAGAGTAACATTAAGAAATACTCAGGAAATAATGAAGGAAGAATAGCTGATACAGCAAGAAGAATAGCTGCTTGCTTCCAGGTCACTGATTGAAGATCTCTGAAGATCTCCTTCACATGGAGGGACAACAGATGAGCAGTTTCAGGAAGTAAGTAAGGAATAGAAGGCAGCATCCCGGCAAGATCCTGGGCAAAGAATTTATATAAATTTCGACCACAATATTCTCGCCAGTTCACCACACTGTTCTCTAATCTAAATAATCAAATTAATGTTAACAACATGCAAGAGGTGGCACCCAAGGGCAAATTGCCGCATTTGTCGAAATCTAAAAGTATTATTATGATTAAACAGATAAGCAACTTGGGAACTCATTCTATCTTCTCATATATTTTCTTCGTGATCCCTAATTAAAACGTTATTGTCCCCTGCAACCAATTCGGCAAAATTTCCTGATGCAAACATTTAAAATTAGAGATACAATCACTCACTTACAATACATTCACGCATTTTCCATGTTGTTCTTTTACTTTTATAGTATACAATCTTCTTAATTTATGCGCTTAAAAAGTACGTACAGAAGTTAGCTCACACGCGACATCCCGCGTAGTGTCAATTTTCCCAGTAAATTCAGCAGTACTTATATGTTTTAATTGACACATTGTTATTTGCAGATAATTAAAGTAGTTTATTCTGAGACACAGTGGGTCAAACAAATCACTCAGATATTTTAGAAGATTTCCTATTGAAGAAAAATATAAAAACATATAACAGGAATTATGTTTTGATATAAATAATAGTCCTGTGAAGAATGTACAACACTCCAATATAATATTTTACTTCATAATCACTGGTATAGCAAAAAAATAAATACAATTTTATTAATTTAATACTATAAAAATTACTAAATATTTATTTCCTATAAATGAGTACAATAAGTCTGTATCGTTTCGTTCCCACGAGAATCTGCAATTACGCGACTCGCCGGAAGTTCACTATCTAATGGAATTTTCCGGTCCATGAGGGGTTTTAGAAGTGAACGCCCGAGCGCACACTGTATTTAAAAAGAAAGCACTTTTAGATCGCCTATGATATCGATCTTTCCTCCAACGTATTTAACTATGGTTAATATTTTATGAAATATTGGACTTATTTAGTATGTTTTTTTATTAAATTTTTAACAAATGCAATATCGGTCAAATAATTCCTTAAACTCTTTAGTTTACAAGGTGTAGATTGTACAAATTCTCATAAGTGTGTACTCCAATAATAAATTCGAGATACTTGAGGATGGTGTATCTAAATAGTTAAACTTAGTAAATGAATACTGGACCTAAGAAATAATTTTTAAGGTGGTTACTGAATCTCTACATCAAATATTGTTTTTTTTAAAATAATGTACATCTTGGATTATGCTTATGTTTAAAATGTATAGCCAAACTCCTTGTAGACCATCCACCATTAGATGTAAAGACTTACCTTAAAAAACTATTTCTTTATTTCAGGGGCAACATGACAAAAAATGATAGTCACTTCAAAAACGTAGGCGCAGTAATTATGCACCAAGTTTTATTGTTTTACCCGTAATCCTTAGGGGTAAATCAAGCTTATCAAGAACCCTTTTTACAACCTCTTTGTGGTGTGGTTTGTGTTTGGAATGCAATTGGAAAAGAAATTTCTCCACGGTGTCCTTTACAAAAATAAAGTTGTATATAATCTGTTGAGAAATATAAATAAAATTTATCTGAAACTAATTTCACCAAAACCCAATAAAACATAGGCTACGAAAATAACTAAAAAGCGTTATTCGAGGCCGCCAGTCTGTAACCTTAATATTAGTGTACCCACACATTTGCTAAAAGCAGTAGCCTAAATAAAATTTGGTTTCAAAAAGCTATTGTAAAATTCCCCTACCAGCATAGTTTGAAGTAGGTAGATTTTGCGACAAATGAATTACGTATTAATAATTGCATACATGATCTATGTGATAATATCCTAAAAATCATTCATAAGATAATTTTTCAAAAACTTAACTGTATATTTTAATAATAGTTTATCAGATTACACAATATTTTGATGTTATTTGAAAATACTAATTAAGTTATGGTGTATCGAAAATGTATAAATACGTTCTACACTAAAACTGTAGCGTTCCACAATTGTTCTATTTGCAGCAAATTACAAATTTATATATTAAAAAAAAATAATTTTGTTTCACGTTGTAACTGTTTTTCCATTGCATTAATAAAAATTGCGTTAATATCTCCGTAAAGAAATAAATAGGTAGACCTTTTACAATTACCCTAACAGGAACACCCTTTTTATTTTGATATCGTTACTTCAATGTATGTTTCCAATATCAAAAATTTCTTCATTCCCTGTTCATAATTTTTAATCTTGATTTACAAATAGGCAACATAATATGCTTAATATGTACAAGACAACATATTGGGCAGATTGGTCAAGAAAAGGCCGACCACACGGTGTTATTAACAGGGCCCCAGGGCCGTTAAGTTCTTAAATTAAGTTTTTATACACCTGAAAGAAGATGGTAGAATTAAAATGCTTTGAGATGTGGTGATAAACTTTTTGAAACATTATTACAATGCGAAATGTCTGAAATTGTATCATCCTTTCAAATCAATCATCATACATAACCAAATTTAAAACAAGTTTAATACTTCCTTTGAATTCATTGCAACCTTAAATACACTGCAAATTCTTTTTGAATTACTTCAGTAACTACTCATGGCTTTTTATTAAAGCTAAAAATTTGCTAGGATTTTTATAAAACAATACATTTTTGTAGTATGTCCCCAAAAATAACCAATCATTCCATTTAAACATAATTCCAATAAAAACTTTATAATCTTATTTATTAATTTCTTTTGGTTTGGATTGCTTTTGTATTATTACAGAGAAACAGGTATTTTAAATTTGTAGATTGTGTTGACTTATCACTTATCTTTTTATAAAGGTTTTGAAAATGTAAAGTATTTATTTTTAAATGTTACAAGGAAAAGAAACTGTTATAAAATGCAAATTTTCCTAAAAGTATCTATTATACATTTAAAATTAGTACTAAATATTAATAAAGCAATACTTTTCTAATAAGGTTTATTTTTTGGAATGAGGCCTTTCGAAACCAAAAGTTTAATGAAATAATAACCGGTGGTCATTAAATAAATGTTTATACTGGCTGAAATGTTTCTAACATTCTTGTTTAAGCATATTTACACTATACGGTATTTTAATATTAATTTTAATTAAACTAATGTAATTATTTATTTGTGCTCGTTATGAAACCTTCTTTGGTTTTGAAAGACCTCGTCCAAAAAATAAACCTTTTTGGAAAATTATTGTTTTATTAAAATTTGGTACTATTTTAAACTTATTTCCTTAATGGCTCCAAGACTCTTCAATCTATTAGACACATTTTTAAAACTATTAGTCCTTTTACTAACTTTAAAATATTAAATAACGAAAGAGTAAGTCTGACCACATATTAAAATTTCCATGTTTATTGTACTGAAATTTGTTTACAAATCTGTTAAGTATCTATAAATTGAGCCTAGTACTAAGTTATATTGGGCCTTGACATAAATTAACTTTTACATTTATTAATTAAATACATTTATCTTACTACACTAAGATTAAAAATGAATAATTTACTTACCTTGAGATGACCGGACGCTGTAAGTACCAAAAGAATCCTTGAATCTCATGACGCCACTGTGAAATTTTAGTTGAACGTTTTCCCATCTCGTCGGGTAAGGTCGCCAGACCACAGGCAGGTTGAAGTCAACAGCGATTAACCAAAACAAGCCTCACCCAACCGTGGTTTGTAACCGCGCTAATAACTGCAACCCAACTATCACAACACAATCGCGCTCGGGCTCTACGACCTACAGAGTACCGACTGGACTGACTGACTGTGACTGGTGACTGCTCAACACAGCTAATGCCAGCGCTGTCACCTCACTAAAACCTGCGCGTGCCCTACTGCGCGTTTGAAAAGATATCCTCCATTTCTCTCTCAGTCCCTTTAACTCCGAGATAAGATAATTTCTTGTCTCTCCAGTCAATCTGTGGGTTTAAATGAAACTCATTGTTAATTATTTGTAATAACTTTTCCTTCTATAAAGAATGGCTATTTTGCGTACCTTTTATATGCTATATTCCATGTTTGACAAGAATTCTAAGTAAAGCACTCCATTTTTCGTAAACTATTATTCTATTACTTCTGTAAAAATTACATTTTATACCCTTATTAGCTTAATATGACTACAAAGTATTTATTTATGTATGATTATTGCCTGTGGTAAAACACTATTGTGTGTGGTTATTGTCATATGAAAATCTGATTCATCGCATATCTGACTACACAAATTGTAGATTCACAGCCCCATATTTTCACAGCATTTAAAATAACCACAGCCTTAATTAATTATGTCCTTGATATCATCAAAGGTAATTTAAGAATAATCAGGCTTTCCCTACAAACTTCATTTAATCTGTTTTATTGACAATGTAATATAACTTGAGTATAAAATCTCTCAGGGAGTTGTATACTACGTGCCCTTTCGTCGTCAGGTGTTAGGTATATTCCACATTGATGTAAGTGAAATTATTTCATTAAAAAGATAAATGTGTCATTCTTCTGCCAATTTCTGGTATGTATGATACAAAATACAATAATGAACAAAACATAAACAAATGTAATAATAAACTAACATAACAAAAATTAATATTTTTATCTGTCTCATTATAGAAATATTGGGTCTTTTGTAGAAGAGGACCACCAGTCTTGATTTTCTATGGATACAGGACCACCAAATCCACATTGTACACTCAGTATATATGTATTGGACAAAATTTTAACACATTTTAAAGAAAACAAAAATTAATTATGTTACAAAAACTATTAAGTGTTTTATTCTTGTGGAGGCCAGAATAGGTTCATGTCCCGCCAGATAGCTTGAAACAGATCGTCATAAGACTCTTCAAACAATATGCCATTGCTATAGAACATATTTCAAGGACTGGTGGCCCTCTTCTACAAAAGACCCGAAATATTTATTTATCGTGTAGACTATGGTATTTAGATCCAATGCAAAAGCAGTGGCGCATCAAGAAATGTACTCTGAAGGGTGCCTTGAAAATAGTAGAGTAGAGGGTATAAAAAACTCGATATCAGTGGGGCCCAGCCACCCCTGGGGAAAGGTTTGAAACATTAGGTCCTAAAAATTAATATTCTATAGTACTTCTCAACTAATAAGAGGAGGGGTAAAATATCAGCTCAGAGCATAAAGTTTTTCAATAAAACCTCTCTACCACCAATCACCATGAAGCTTATATAAGAATACATCTTCTACTACAAGTACAGTTTTTAATATGAAGTATAAAATTTGACTAAAAACAAAAATTGAATCATAAAATTAACAAGATACTTAACAAAATATAGTTCAGTATAATCACTAAACAAGAGCAATGCTGCATCTTATGACTTCGGATCAAAAAGTATAAATACCCGAATCTGAGGGATGAGTGAACGTGATTCTATGATAAAAAATTACTGGGATATGAATCTAACATATAAGTACTCTTATATAGAGGATATATTTACTAAGAATATAATAACATACGTATTTTTGAGACATAAAAATTAGGAATTTTGTGTTTTTACTGCTGCTGAGCCGTTGACGTCCACTGCATGCATTGTGCAAAAACGCAACAGACGCTCTGTGATTAACAAAATTATGGACATTTAAAACATGAAACTTCAAGTTTAAATATTATTTACAAAGCTCGGCATTTCTTTAGTTTTGGTTGTCCAATTCTGGGGTTTCTTACACAAAGTTGTGCCAGAAACACGTTATAGCGATCGGTAATTAAATATCGAAATAAGTAACGAGATCGTAATAAGTAGGCAATCATTAACCTATACTTCGCCGTCTCTCTCCTCAAATCACTGGGGGACGTTTGCGACAGAGGTTGGTGCTGATAGGTACTTCTCAACCCCTATGGGCTGCACATGAACTTCATTCCAAAAGGAATATTAAGCGCAAGTTAGTATTTAATAAAATATCAAAACAAATTCAAACAAAAACATTAATTATGATAAAATATGTTCTTTACGAATATAAATTTATAATATATATTAATTATATAATATATATATATATAATATATATATATATATACACACACATATAGAATATTATTATCAATAGGGGGGGCGGGGTTTAAAACTTTCAAAACTCACCCCTAGATATGCCTACATCTCTTACTGATGCTAGCACGAATGAAATAAAAATATAACACGCTAATTCATCAACACGTTTGTTTACTTATAAAATCAACGAAAGACAGAAAGATTTAATGTTTTCTCATCAAAACTGTAGTTTTAATCTCTAAGAACCCGTACATCAGAGCAAATACGATGTTGTTGTGTTTCCCGACTCACAAGAAATTCTTAAGTTGGATAGTGAGTCCCAGCTATGACAGTCCGTAGGCTCAACAGTTGTGCGCTGTAAGCACAGCGGGGACTATCTGGGAAGAGTGACAATTTTTGACACCTCGAACTGGCCCGACCATTGATGTATAAACACACTACCTGGATTGTGCAACTCTCTGGCTGCAGTTTCGGCTCTGAAAACGATCCGCCACCCTTCCGCGGTTTGTCAGCCTAGGGAAGGAGGAGAAAACAATGACACTCTAGGTCGAACGTCGCGCCAGCTCTTCGCTCCACCTGCCTCTTTTTATATCAATGTCAGTTTATGAAGCCATTGATTATACTGTACCAGGCTGTGCATTTAAATGCTGTTGTTTAATTAATGAACTAACAATAACAATTGCCCGCGCTTCGCACGCAACTTCATTCATTGGGTTTTTGCACCTGTCATGAGCATTTCTGGTTCGAATGAATTATATTTCCAAAGCCTTCTCTTCTTCCCACGATGAAGAAAATACATTAAAAACTGTATATTTATGGTCATTATATTGTGTTTTGAAACCGTACATCGCCGCTCGCACACCCACAGCAAAACCATCAGGGAAGCGCGCGCCCCATGGTGGCGAACGGGATGCCGGATCAAAACAAACTAGGTAAAAAAAGAACACCGTGGTCAGTATACTCAGGTTCATTTTACTAAGACACCGCATAGGCCTATCCAGTCAAAATAAATATATATTAAATATATAAAAAAATATATATATAATATATATATATATATACTATAAATAAAAAAAAATAAAAAGTGCCTGCAGTAGTATACCTCAAACAATCCTCGTCAGGTGCACCTACATACAAAAATTAGAAACGCCATAATTTGAAACAAGAAATGCCAATTCCACCCGGTATCCTTCGGCTAAGGGCGGGCTCCTAATGAAATCCAAGAAATAACTAAATAATATCTAAAACTAACTTAAAATTAAATAAACAAAATATAAAACTATATAAATGGCAACAATAACAATAACAAATAAATAAAGAATATGAGCAGAGGTATCACAGATGTTGACTAGTAGCAATGTCCATCATGGGATGGTCCCGTCCTTCAGCAGGAGCGCAAAAGCGAAGGTTTCTCTGCGACCACGCATGATGGAAGAGATGACAGCAGAAAATCAACTCATCTCCTGGACCTCATCAGTGAAGGGGCCGTAAACTTAGCCGGCACATGTCAGAAGGAGAACAGCTCCGCAAAACTAACAAACACTTTAATTAAACTAAAATAATGAACTTGGAGCTAACTCCTAAACTTGTACATCCACGGCTCGGGGAGTCTTTGCCACTCTAAACCGGGAAAGGCCAAAACGCCTTCAAATGGTCAGTGGCCTCTGCAGCCAATAAACCACCAACACACACATACACTATATAAAACACACATGAGCCGGGAGATATAAGGTATTGAACCGGCACAGACTCCCCCCCCAAAAGGAGGAACGTCCCCTCTGTTAATTTTACTTCAAAATGAAGAACCAAACGAAATGCCTCTCCCCCAATGGGTTGAAGAATTATAAACCGGAAACCCGTGAAGTCTGCAGAAGGTAAAACCAAGAAAATCCAGATTGGAGGCAAGAAATGCCCCTCCAAGAGTTTGCGTGGGTACAAAAGAAGAAAAAACAGGAACCATGATCAGGAGAAGTAGGAGCAGAGGTGATCAGGTCCTCTGACCTAAAAAACCCACCCTCCCGCACAGACTAAAGAGAAATCAACGGATGACTCCTGGCAAGGCTTCAGATGGGTATATGTGCGCCTTCCTGAAAATCTTCCCGGACTGAGGATCTCCCAGTCGGGCAGTCACCGGAGTCAGAAACTTCAAGATGCGGTGGGGGACCAGTCCCACCTGTAGCAAAGTTTAGCAGCTCTTTTATCCACAGCCGAACTGACTGGGTGAGCCTTGCAGTAAACTAGATCCCCCACCTGGAAGGGATTGGCAATACGACCTCGGTTGTACTTCCTCCTTACTAACTCCCTAGCCCGAATGAGATTCCGCCTGGCTGCCTCCCCAAGTGGCTTTCACATTGGGAGTACCAGGTAGGTGGCAGAAGATCGCTAATTTTCCAAAGGTTCGCCAAAGGGTTGTTTGGCGGAAAGCCAAAATAATAACTCGAAAGGTACCGCGGCCTTGTGACTTTCATGCTGGGCCGTATTAAAGGCGAAAATTGGATCCCAAGGTAGTTGTTGAGATCCCAGGTGGTCTGATTTTTCCGCATGAAAGGCAATGAGAGCAGATCGAAGATTGCGATTAAACCGTTCGGCGTGAGAAGGCTGAGGATAGAAAGGGGAAGTAGTCACATGGCGGATTCCGTGCCCAAAGCACATTCTCTTTTAAAGATATTGGAGACAAACTGTGAACCATTATCGGAAACTAAGGTGGCGGGGATTCAAAAGTGTTGAAAAAAAATGGTTTACGGAAGTGCTTGCACCGTGAGCTGCGCGAGTAGCACTCCGCAATGGGAACAACCAAACAAACTTGGAGAGAAGGCATCCACACAAACAAGTAGGAACTTATTTCCGGACTTGCTACGCGGGGAGAGGTCCCAACACATAGTCAATGAAAACCTTCTCCAAAGGTTTTTCCGCCACCTCAGATGACAAAAGATCCAACTTGGTATTTTTGAGCGGGTTTGCTTAGCGAGCACAGTTCACAAGAACGTACTCGAGCTGCAATATCCCGGTCCATACCTTTCCAGATGAACTGATCCCTAATCTTCGGCGATGGTCCTCATATGAATTCCTAGATGTCCGGCCCACAGGAGAAGAATTGAAAATACTGAAAGACCATCGGTACAAGAAAGCTTGGCAGCACTAACTTAGGTTTTTCTCCCTCCGCTGCTTGTCACGGCAGCATAGAGTCACCACTCGGTACAGAAAATAAGGAGGGTGGGCACCTCCGTTTTTAAGCTCATTGATGATAGCAGTCAGCTCGGGATCCTTAAGTTGGTGTGGAACAATGTCCGAAAATGCCAGAGGAAAGTCTAGGAGCACGCCACAACATGGCGGCTTCTGATAAATTCTGGTGGTCGTTGGGTAAGTGATTACATGCGTGACAGAGTGTCCGGCTATGATATTTTGGGTGCCTCGCACGTGCTGCACTGTTGAACTTAAGGGCAGAAATTTTGGACTACCCAGCGACCAATCTTCCCGAGCTGACGGGGGTGGGCCACAAGGAGCCAAGAAAGTGCCTGGTTGTCGATTTCCAACAAAAATTCTCTTATGTTCTAGGTAACGCCTGAACTTATTAATTCCAAACACGACAGCCAAACATTCACAGCTCATAAACAGAAACAACTCTTCTTCTCACAAGGGGGTTAAACGTGCGTGAAGCATAAGCTATGGTCTGCCGGATACCATCTATCTTCTAGTGTGATAAAACAGACAGCAGCAACGGCTAAGGAGGAAGCATCAGTTTGCAAGACGAACTTACGACTGAAATCAGGCATAGCCAAGACTGGAGGCTGCACTCACTGCCTCTTTCAGCAGCTTGCTCAAAAGCAGTCTGTTGCGCTTCACCCCACTCAAACTTGGCACCCTTTTTTACCTAAGAGAGTTCAGAGGGGGCCGCCACTTCAGCAACATTGGGGGATGAAACGACGATAAAAATTTATCATTCCCACAAAACGGGCAATCCCCTTGCATGCATCCTTAGGAGGAAGGAAACTCCCTGATTGGCCTGGGTTCTCTCTGGATTCAATACAAACACCTCGAGAAGAGACAAGATGACCCAGAAACGATATTTCAGGCTGAGCAAAACTCACCTTTTCAGGATTGACGGTAAGGCCAGACTCTCGCAGCCTAGTTAGAACTTCCTCTAGATGAGTCAAGTGCTCCTCATAACTCTCACTGTACACAAGCAGGTCATCCAGATAGTTGAACACGAACCTTAAATTTGACATCATGAAAGATAGGAATCCAGGAGTCTGGTGAGTGTTTTGGGCCCCCACAGCCAAGCCCATTGGCACTCGGGTGAACTGGTACAAATTCCCAAGGCACACAAAAGGCAGTGAGAGGTCGAGACTCGTGTTTTAGAGGAATCTGATGATATGCCTGATTAAGATCAAAAATGGAGAAAATACTTGGCCTTACCAAACCAGTCGAAAGCAGAATGCAAATCGGGGAGAGGCACGGAGTTAATTTCTTATCTGAGCATTGAGCTTTCGATAATCCAGGGACCAATCTGGGACTTCCCATTAGGTTTTCCGGCACTAGAAACGCTGGACTGGAAAAATTTTTGAAGCAAGACGGCTCGATTACCCCACTCTTAAGTAAATCATCAATCATATTTCTCAGAATTTCCATCTTGGGCGGAGCAAGTTTTATATGGATGGGAACGTACAGGACGGGCTGTGTCTGTAAGACGAATCTCGTATTCCAAGAGATTGGTCGTGCCCAGTTTGTCAGTTAGGACTTCAGGAAAAACTGGAACAAATCTGCCTTATGTCCTCAGCCTCTTTCGGCGTAAGATGTCCTAGTATTGGTCAGGAGGAGTCAAGCTCTTATCTTCCATCTCTAAGGCAGCCAGTCCCCACGAGGAGACTCGACCATCTGAAAAAGGGAACGGAGCACCCGCCTGGCGAAAGCAAAGAAAACATGACTGGAGGCCAAATCCAAAATCATGCCAGTTTTTCCGATTAAAATAAAATCTGCTCCCAAGATGAAAGGAAAAGTTCAGGTCCTTAGCCACCAAAAAGCTCCAATCCCAAGAGAAATAATTAATTTTGATGTGAATCTGGGCACTACAGATAATGGGTAAAGTGTGTGCGTGAAGCAGTCCAGCAGATAAGTGAACTAGGCTCAACCTGCCGTATTAGCCCAGAGGATTTTAGATCTTCAAAAAACGACAAAAGAAATCAGGCTGCGTGCTGACCCAGAATCAACCAGGGCCTTCTGCACCACATTCCCCACAAGTACATCCAGTTGTGGGCAGGTTGAGCGGGCAGCCCTTACTCCCTGCGCAGCCAGAGCAGGCAACCTCCCCTCTCGGCCCAACGATGATAACTGTTCCCAAGTCTATCTATTCTTTCTGTTTTCTTTCTGTTCTGCATTAAACCAGCTACCCTTTTACCATCAAAATCAGGTACATATTTGGCCCTCAAAATTACCTTTTACGGCACGAGTCGGGCTTACTCGTCCGCAAGCTTACTAGTTTTTTTTATTAAGTGGACAAAACGGTCTAATATGTCCCACTTGCTTGCAGCCATAACAGGTAGGAGGCTGCCTACGGGAAGGAGCAGCTGCTGGCTCAGACTGCCACCGGGAGCATGGACCGGCCCCCGGAGGCAAGTGAGGAAGATGCCTCGACATGGCCTCCCTTTGATCATCCGCATCCTGAACCCCTCTAGAGATGATGGAGAGGCGGTCCAAATCCGCCAAAAGATTCGGGGACGGCTACAAAAAATCAAACGGGAGCGTTCTTCAGGTTTTAATGCCCTCCAAAATAAGGCTCACCAACTCCGCTTCGCTCAAGCTCAAGCGCAAACACCCGGGGGCTACATCCCGTATCTCCCCGACAAAATGGCTCAACGTCTCGTCTGGTTGCCTGAGGACGGTAAACGCGTTCCACCCGCAAGCGCTCCCTAACCCTAGCAGGTGAGTACAAAGAAACTCCAAGATTCTCGGCGTGGAACTTGGTCAAAGGTGGCACCTCTCTTAAGGCAGTCTAGAAGGCGATCAAAAGCGGCCTTAAAGGGAAAACTGCGCTAAAATCTGCATAAGCATGGCATCTGTCATCATACCAGGAAATTCTCTTAGCTTAAAAAAACTTCCAGAAGGAAATGGATAAGTAAAATTAGTGTCAAGCCCATCAAACTCTGGGGAAGAAAGTGTTGTAAAACACACCCCAAAGGATTGGGGGCAGTTTGCCAAAGCTAGAAAAGGGAAGGCAACAATATAGATGATGCCTCACCACTACCCATCGGAGACATAGTAACTCTGGGAGGTCTCGAAAGAAAGAGCCGGTGGAATGGTTAGCAAAAGTAATGGTAGTTGGGAACCTTCGTTGGAGAGTGACAGCGGTAAATAGTACCCCCCTTCTCTTTCACCGAGCGCACCTCACTCAAACCATCTAAGGGCTTGTTTTAATTTTATTACCTGGCCCGAAAAAGCCCAACTTTTAATATCAGAGTTTAAACTAGGAGCTGACATAAGTAAAACTATTCTGTCACGCCCAATGTAAAAGCTGAGATGCCAATCTAGCCTTTGCTGACCCGGACATGGGAAGGTGACTCAAAAAATAATATCGTCTTCTAATTTCCTCCATGCGGGTTTTACAAAACTCAAATTCTGTGTTAATTTGGAAATTCTGCATTCCAGCTGCGGTCCAACGCTATACAAAGCCCGTAATTGAGCTCTTAATGCCCTCACATCTCCCACGGGCTTCTGTCTCTCGGCCAGGACCTCAAAAACCCAACTCGGGCTTGCGTAGATGTTCAAGCACCAGGGAAAACGCCATACCAAACAATTAAATGACAAATAAATACCACAATAAACAACAAAGCGTACGCAACAATTACTTAGTAACCTAAGTGGACTCAACTCACAAAAGGCTTACACTGACGATGTCCAAGGTGAAGAAACTTAATACCCGCTACCTAATAGAAGGATACCCTGCAAATATACACTAACCACAACCTACAAACACAGAGAGAAGCAATAAATATATCAAAACAACACAATTTGATAGGGGAGAAGTAGAGTACAGGTTTAGATAAATTTAGCGGTTAAGCAATTTAGAGTCCCTTGCTCCTGCAAAGCGGTAAGTCTGTGCAGGGAAGCAAGACACTAAACCAATTTCACCCGGGTATCCTGTGCTAGGGCGAGCTCCTAATGAAAAAAAAAATTTGTGTACTCTAACCCTCCCCCAACCTAACACTAACCTACACCAACAAACAAAACTCAAAACCAGAACTGAGAGACAGCTTGAGAGAGCAGCTAACCACGCTCTGCTACCATTGAAACCGTACATCGCCGCTCGCACACCCACAGCAAACCATCAGGAAGCGCAGCGCCCATGGTGGCGAACGGGATGGCCGGATCAACAACAAATATAGGTAAAAAAAGAAACACCGTGGTCAGTATACTCAGGTTCATTTACTAAGACACCGCATAGGCCTAATCCCAGTCCAAAAATAAATAAATATATATATATATAATATATATTATATATATATATATAATATATATATATACCTATAAATAAAAAAAAAAATAAAAAAGTGCCTGCAGTAGTATACCTCAAACAATCCTCGTCAGGTGCACCTGCATACCAAAAATTAGAAACGCCATAATTGTAAACAAGAAATGCCAATTCCACCCGGAACCTTCGGCTCAAATAAGGGGCGGGCTTCCTAATGAAATCCAAGAATAACTAATTTAATATCTAAAACTAACTTAAAATTAAATAACAAAAATATATATAAACTATATAAATGGCCAACAATAACAATAACAAATAAAATAAAGAATATGAGCAGGGTTAATCACAGATTGTTGGACTAGTAGCAATGTCCCCATCATGGTGGCCGTTCCTTCAGCAGAGCGCAAAAGCGGAAGGTTCTCTGCGACCACGCATGATGGAGTAGATGACAGCAGAAAATCAACTCATCCCTGGACCTCATCAGTGAGGGGGCCCGTAAACTTAGGCCCGCACATGTCAAGAAGGCGAACAGCTCCGCAAAACTAACAAACACTTAATTAAACTAAAATATAACTTGGGGGGTATCCAACTTGTTTTAAACCCCGGGTCGGGGCTTT
>NW_025782307.1:0-30349 GCF_021130785.1 Homalodisca vitripennis | reverse complement strand
ATAAAGTTATAGAACCCCTTTCCAATTCACTTAAAAAGGGGGTTTTATCAAGTTAAATTTTTACCATTTTTAAAAACCCAAAGGGCCCCACGTTTTTTTAATAAACTACAGTTTCCCGGGGGCTTTGACCGATTTTTTGCAGATAAAAGGTAGTCATATCCCAATCCTTTTTTAAAAAAGGGGCTGAAAAACACACCTAAAATAAGTGATGGTAACAAACCATTTTTCATTTCTGACCCAAATTTAAAGAATTTTGGGAAATTTTAAAGTTTAAAGGAAAAGGGGTTTTAGGGTTCTGAACCCTGGAGAGCAAAGCGTTGTAAAAATGCAATAAACAAAAATTTTCTTTTCCCAAAAACCCAATCCATAATTTTAATTAAACCTACTTGTGTTTACCAAAAGGGCTACTTCCAGCCATTTTAATTCACTTTTTTTCTAATGTTTTATTGGACCGTAGTTTCTATTGTTGCTTGATAAAGAAAATGGTCTCATTATACTTCATGAAACCTTCTTTAACCCAAAAAGTGACTATTTGGGGGAATTTTTAGCTAATTTCCCGTTCTAAGATTTTTTCTTTTGCCAGTATTTTAGGGATGATTCATACTGGAAAATTCAGCTTTCTAAAAGAACCTGAAAAAAATTATCATTATTCTAAAAAACCAAAAACCCTTTTTTTGGGCCCTCGTCTTTTTTTAAAAATTCAGGGAAAAAAATTTTTTTTTACCAGTTTAGGGGCAAAAAAATTGGGGTTTTTTAAAAAAAGTCTTCTATAGAAAATTAAACGGGGGAAAAACCGCAAATAAAAAAAAAAATTTTAGAGTAGATTTTTAAAATGTCACTTCTAGGTAATTGGGTATTTTAAAAAAACTTTTTTCAGTGTTTTGCCCCCCCTTAAAACCCCTTAGTGAAGTTATCCGGGAAAAGATATTCTTTCCCTTTTAGGTTGAGGACGAATTGTGCTTTTTTCTAAAATAGCGCATTGAAAAAAAAATTTTAGGAGCCACCCCCCATTTCAACCCCTATAGGGTGAATTTAATTTTAGCTCCTTTTCACCTACTTTTTACGTGCAGCTTCCCGGTGCTTTTGAAGACTTGACTCCTGAAGCAATCTGCTTGTCTAAAGGAAAAAATTAAATTTGGGAAAAAAAAAAAAAATTGGAAAAAGCTGAAAACTTTTAAAAAAAATTTTTTGAAAAATAATGCAAAAAAATAAAGAAATCTTAACACAAATTTTTAAAACTGACCAAGGATTTTTCTTTTTCCACTCAAAACATTTTTTGTGTACTAATTTTATTAATTTTAAAAATTATTACTTTAAGCAAAAATAAAATGAAAATTTTCTTTATCATTAAAAAAAAATTTTTAAAAAATAATGGTAAAAAGGGGGGTGTTATGATGATGCGAGAAATGGGGTGAACTTAAAACAATGAAAGGATAAAACATTTAAAAAAAATATGTATCCAGTGGAAAGGTTCTTTTTTTCCCCTTTTAAACTAATAAACCCCCTAAAGAAATTTTTTTATGTTTCCCTTTAAACCCAAACTTTTCAAAAGTAATACGTGGGGGGGCCTGGGGAAAAAACGTTTTTTTGGGAAAGAAAGTAAGCTTAAATAAAAAATTGTATGCACTTTTAGAACAATGCTTATTGGGTTATAGGGGGGTTTATTGTTGAAGATAAAAAGAATGAAACCATGACATAACGCCTTTTATGAATAAAATCCTTCGAAATTTGAAAAAGGGCACTTTTAAAAAGGAAATTTACTCAAAACCTACAGATCGTCATTTTTTGAAAAAAATTTTAAAAAAGTTTTTTCCCCCAAAAGTATCCTTCCAGTTTACTAAAACTATAAATTGTTTTTGGGGGGAGCGAAAACGTGCTTCAAAGAAAATAAAAAAAATAAAAAATAACAATTACATTTTTCCTTAAAGGTTTTTGGGTCCTTACTCTAATTAAGTTTTTAAAGTCTAAAACTCTTTTTCACAATTAAAAAATTGAACTTTAAAAATTTAAAAATTTTATATGCTAAAATGAACACAAAAAATTTAACCCCCAACCAAAATTACTTCCCGGGGCCAATGAAACAAAAAAACCTGTTTTTTAAAGGGATGGAAAGTAGAAAAAATACTCGGGTCCCTTAAACCTTTTTCCCCTTGTATCACTAAGGGGGTTTTGGCCCAAACTACGAATGGGGGGGAAAGGGGGGGGAAAACCAGGGCTCCCCCCTTAAAAAACCACAGGGGGGGCCTGACAAAGACTTTTTTTCCCTTTTTTTTTTGTATACCTAAGAGTACTTTGATATTTTAATTTAAAAACGGGTTAATCCGTTTTTTAATAATTGTTTAATGTGAGGAGATGTTTTTAATGTGATTTATGAAAAATTTTAAACCTATCCTTACTTCTTACCAAATTTTTTAAAAATTTTAATTTTATTTAAAAAAAAAAATTTTAAATGAAAATAAAATTGAACTTTTAAAAATTTGGGTTTTTTGTTTTTTAAATCACTTTTTCCCAAAAAACTTTCATCTCTTAAATCTATAAATTTTTAATGCATTAAAAAATTATGAAACACTCGTTTTTTACGAAAAATCGACTAAAAACATTTTTTCCCAACCTAAGCAATTTAATAATAATTTAAAACCCTTTTTATTTTAAAAAAAATTTGAAATGTTTAAAGTTTGATCCTTTAAAACTGAGGGGGAATGCACAAGTAACTTAATTAAATACGGTGTATTATTTTAAAGTATTCTATCGATCCTAAGAAAAAAACCCAACTTTAAAAAATATAGGCATATTGTTTGTAGAAAAAAGGAAGTAATGAAAAAAATGGGGGGGAAATGCAATTTTCCATTTTATAAAAATTCATTACAAAAAATAATAAAAAATTTTAAAGGTTTTGGCAATTTGTAACCTTTTTATAATTTCTTCGCCCGTTTTTTAAATGAATAATTTTTTCCGTGTTTTTTCCATTTTTTTTTAAATATTTTGAAAAAAGAATCTTTCCCGGGTTTCCCTATTTTTTGTTTTTTTCTCATAGGGTCTGTTCTTGGCAGTTTTGGATTTTAAAATGACGGTTTCATAAAAAAGCCCCGGGGAAAAAATTAAAATATTAAAAAAAAATTTTTTGGGGCCTTCAAAAAAATTACAAGAACTAAATTTTCTGATAAATGCAAAAAATTTTAAACAGTCCCCCCCTATAAAAAAAACCCCTTCAAATTCGGGGAAAAAAAATTTAAAAATTTTTTTTCCCTTCTCTAAGGGAACTTTAAAAAAAGATACTGATTTTTTTAAATTTTTTCGGTTTAAAAGGTTTTTTAAAAAGGGGAACCATACGTAAAAATGAAGTGAAAAACAAGTGTTTTTTGAAGGGATTTTTTTTTTTTTTTTTTTGGCCATATAAAAAGTCTATTTAAAAAAACAGCTTCGTTGTAACCTTGAAAAAAAAAAATTTTGCAGAAAAAGTTTTAAAAAATTTAAAATTTATTTGCCCTATTTTATGAGATTGTAATGAAATTTTTCCTTTTTTTAAAATTTTTTTAAACTTTTTCACGTAAAATTTTAAAAGGAAAAGGCCCCAATTTTTTATTCTAAATTTTAAAAAACATTTAAAGGGTTTCTACCTTTTAAAAAAAAAATAAGGGGTTTTTTAAATGCGGGTTTTTTTTCCCTTTTATCGACATTCAGAAAAAGTGGGCCATATTTTGGGTTTTTGAACTCAAATTTTTAAAAGGGGGGGATGTGGTTTAAAAAATTTTAAACGTCTTTTGTAAAAAGAAACTCTAAAAAAACACACAACAACTATACTCCCCCAACAGAGGGTTTCGTAATCATTAAAAACAAAATGACAATCACAAGGGGTTTCTTTTCAAATTACATTGGTTTTTAAAAAAAATTTTTTTATGATTCCCCCCTATGTACGTCTTTTTTTTTTTTTCCCCGCACATGCAATAAATAAAAATAAAAAAAATTTTAAAATGATTAAAAAAACACTGCCCCCTTTAAAATTTATCGGTTTTTTAAAAAATAAAAAAATTTTCAAAATATTTTTTAAAATTCAAAAAGGGTACACAGGGGAAATTACAATAAAACGTAGTAGAAAATTTTTTTAAAAAACGAACAATAAGAAAAATAAAAAGAAATTTTTAAAAAAAAACCTGCCCTCTGGACAACACTTAACTCAAACAAGTCTACTTTTTTTTTTTAATAAGGGAATTTTTTTAATAAAAAGGGTTTAAAAAAACTATTCGAAATTTTTTTTAAAAATTTAAAAGTTTCCCTTTTTCTCAAAAAATAATATAAAATATTTAAAATAAAACAACCGAAAAGAAAAAAGACTGACGGGGCTCATCACCCCACTTCTAATTCAAACCCCCACTTCCAAAGATTTTTGAGACTTAAAAAATTTGGGGACACAAAGCTTTCCACTTGAAACCCAAACCAGGAAAATCCCGAAAAGTGAAATTTTTTATTTTAAAAACCCCCAAAAAAAATTTCCCCAAAAAAACGCGCATTCTTCACCCCGCGGGGCTTTTTTTAAGCCCGATACGGGCAAAACCCTTTGGGGGCTACCGGGTTGACGGAAAATTCATGGTCAGGAAAGAAAAAAAAACTACAAAAAAGGTCTAATGACTTTTTGCTCTATCTTCCATGGTTTTTAAACCCACAAAACGCTCGAACATTTTGAAATTTCCCGAGATTTTTTTTTGAAAAAAAATAATGTTTCAAGCCCGATAGCGGCCGAACCGTTGGTCGTAGCTCAAAACGATTGACCCATCAAATTAGCAAATTGCGCGGTCTACAGAAAAGGTCCAGTAAATCTTCTTGCCCTATCTCGATAGGTTTGGCCGGAAAATACGTGAATATGTAAAATTTTGTGTTAACTTTTACGCGGGAAACCCTTTTGTATTTGGGGTCGATAGCCCGGCGAAACAATTGGTCGGAGGTATCAAAATAAGACTAACGTTTTAAATTTTGGAAATAAGATTGACCTACCCAAAAAAAGGTTCCAGTGACTTTATACTATATTTCCCTTAGTTTGACCGCAAAACGCGGCGATTAAGTGAAAATTATTGGACATTTTTCGCCTAAAAATTTACATTTCCCAGGGCTTGATAGCGGCTAAAAGGTTGGTCGTAACTCCAAACAAAATTTTAAACGGGATTTAGGAAATCACGTGATCTACAGAAAAGGTTCAGTGACTTCGGGAGTTGGGGCTGAGCGTTAGCTAAGCGTCAATAGTAGATAAGGGACAGAGGAATAAAATTTATTATGTTCACAGACACAATACCCTCTAAAAAAGGCCCATGCTGTGTCATTAACCCCAGGTTAATATTAAACCCCCCCCCCGGGGGATTTCCTGTTATGACCTGATAACCTTCTGTACATTCAACCCCCTGATGTGTTAAACCCCCCTGGGTAAACTTAAACCCCCCCAGGGAATTTCCTGCCATGAACCTCATGTCCGAATTTTTACAGTCACCAAAATCTCTTAACCCCCCCCCTGGGGGAAGATCCTGGTATGGACAGATAACCCCCAGGAGGACTTATCCCCCGGTAACGTTTATACCCCCCTGGGAATTTGGGTTCATATGACCTCAGACAATATCCTGACGAAATTTAAAACCACATCTTTGTCTTAACCTCCTTAACAATTAATCACCCACAAGGGAATTTCTAGCCTTGACTAGATAGTCTCCTGGTGATATTAAAACCCCCCTGTTCGACTTTAAAATACTGCCTTGAGGTCGGGTTTTTATTATGTTTATACTAATCAATTCAAGATAGCTGACCCGTGCAGACCTTTTTCTCCCGAGCTTCATTTCTGGCTAAACCATTAGGTTCGTAGATCAGATCTGAGGGGCACAATCGAAAGAGGAAAATTAAATTTTCAGACAAGAAAGGTCCAGTCACTTTTTCAGTATATATTCATGTACTTTGTCCGAATACCCGAACTACAGAGGGGGGGATTGCCAATGTTGGGTTAGTATTTCTGGAGCGATTTGCGTGATGTAATAACAGTTTGGTCATCAACAATGTATCATGTCTGGGCCCAATCATCGTCATTATTACAGAAATAATGTTTTTTTTAATTCAAAGCAAAACGGTGATAAATATTTATCATAACTCACTATATTTTATTTAAGGTCAATTTATGGTTAAAGAATCTCGTCCTTTTCATATAATTTATGGGAGAAGGGCGAATCTAACAAGACTATTTGTCAGTCTGCTTGTTTGTTAAAACATAAAAAAGGCCTAACTCAAACAATTATTGTTTTATCCATTGTATTTTGGGATGACTGTATATGTTATTATACAGCTTCATATAATATATGGGAAGGCAAATAAAACAAGACTATCTTTATACTTGAATCCTCAAAATTTACAAATTTATAAAATTATATATATTATATATATATACGGTTATCTAATAATATATATACAATCCGCAACATGTGTAACTGAACAGACTGACTGACACACTCACCTCACGCTATTACTAAATTACAAAACCTACTCTCCCAAAGATGAGTTAGAGACCTTGAAAATTTTGGGTACTCCAGATAAGCTTTCGGCACGGTTGTAAACCAACCAGGAAAAATCCCGAAAAAGGTAGAGAATTTTTGTCATTTTCAACCCCTCAAAAAAATTCCCCAAAAAAAATCTCGCATATCTTACACCCCTGCAGCCATTTTTTTTTAGCCCGATAGCCGGGCCGAACCGTTTAGGGGAGCTAAGCTCGGAATCTGACGGAAACTTCCCCCATGGTCAGGAAATGAAAGTGAACTAACACAAAAAGGGTCTCATGACTTTTTTTGCTCTAACTTCCATGTTTTTAAGCGACAAAAACTCTCGAAAACATTTGAAATTTTCCAGAAGATTTTTTTCGATTAAAAATAATGTTTTTCAAGCCCCATGAGCGCCAAGCCGAAACCGTTTTTGGTCCCCGTAGCTTCATATCCTGATTGGGACCCATCCCAACCCACTTTATCAAAATTGCGCGATTCTAACAGATAAAAGGTCCAGTAATCACTTTTGCCCTCTTCTCGAATGGATTTTGGCCGATAAAAAACGTTGGATTATGTTTACATTTTTTGTTTAGTAAAACTTTTACGCCAAACCCTTTATTATTGTTTTTTTTTGTGGGGTCGAATAGACGGGCGACGACGAAACCATATGTCGGAGGTCAAAAAATAAGACTAAACGTTATATTTTTTAGGAAAATAAGATTGACCATACAAAAAAAGTTTTCCGCAGTGACCTTTTTTTTACTATATTTCCCTTAGATTTGGACCCGCAAAATATAACGCGATTTATGTTGAAAATATAGGAAAACATTTTTCCGCGTTAAAAAATTTACATTTCCGGCTTTGAAAATTAGCGGCTTAAAACGGTTTGGGTCGTAACTCCCCAAAAACAAAAATTATTTAATAACGGGAAATATTTAGGAAATCACGTGATTCTACAGAAAAGGTCCAAGTGCCCTTCGGGAGTTTGGCCTTGAGCTTTTTACATAAGGCGTCCCCAATAGTAGATAGGAACAGAGGATTATTTTATTTTAATGTTCACAGACACAATACCCTCTAAAAAAAGTCCCCAAGTTTGTTGTCATTAACCACCCCCGGTAAAATTAAACCCCCCCCCCCCGGGGATTCTCTGTGTATAGACCCTGATAAACCTTCCTGTAACATTTTCAACCCCCTGGATGTGTTTAACCCCCCTGGTAACCATTAAAAACCCCCCCAGGGAATTTTCTCTGCCATGGGACCCTCCATGTCCCCGAATTTTTACCAGTCACCAAAATCTCCTTTAAAACCCCCCCCCCCCTGGGAAGATCCCCTGAGGTTATGAACCACAGTAATTAACCGCCCTGTGAAAGAAAAAACCTTAAAAATCCCCTCCCGGTATCCCCCGGTAGACCGGTTTTAACCCCCCCTGGGAATTTGTTCATCAGTGAACCAGAACCAGATATCCTGAGACGAAATTTAAACCCCCTCTTGTCTTAACCTCCTGTAACATTAATCACATCCACACCAGGGAATTTCTCGGCCTTGACTTAGATAGTCTCCTGGTGATATTTAAAAACCCCTGTGTCTGATTCGACTTAAAACTACTGCCTTGAGGTCGGTTTTTATTATGTTTATACTAAACAATTCAAGATAGCTGACCCGTGCAGACTTTTCTCCCGAGCTCATTTTCTGGCTAAACCCATAGGTCGTAGATCAGATCTGAGGGCACAATCGAAAGACAAAATTAAATTTCCGACAAGAAAGGTCCAGTCACTTTTTGTCATATCTATAACGGTTATCTAATATATATACAACCGCATTGTGTAACTGAGCTGACTGACTGACTCACTCACTCACGTATACTAATTCTAAACCTACTTCCAGATGAGTTAGAGACTTGAAATTTGGTACACAGATAGCTTTCCCACGTGTAACCACCAGGAAAATCCCGAAAAGTGAGAATTTTTTCATTTTCAACCCCTCAAAAAAAATTCCCAAAAAATCGCGCATTCTTCACCCCTGCAGGGCATTTTTTGTAACCCCGATAGCGGGGGGCGAACCGTTGGAGCTAGCTCGGATCTGACGGAAAATTCATGGTCAGGAATGAAAGTGAACTACAAAAAAGGTCTAATGACTTTTTGCTCTATCTTTCCATGGTTAAGCGACAAAACGCTCGAACATTTTGAAATTCCAGAGATTTTTTCGATAAAAATAATGTTTCAAGCCCGATAGCGGCCGAACCGTTGGTCGTAGCTCAAATCTGATTGACCCATCAAATTAGCAAATTGCGCGATCTACAGAAAAGGTCCAGTAATCTTTTGCCCTAATCTCGATTGGTTTGGCCGAAAAAAACGTGATTATTGTACAATTTTGTTGTAACTTTTACGGCGAAACTTTTGTTTTTGGGGTCGATAGCGGGCGAAAACCATTGGTCGGAGGTCAAAATAAGACTAACGTTTTATTTAGGAAATAAGATGACCTACAAAAAAGGTCCAGTGACTTTTTTACTATATTTCCCTTAGTTTGACCGCCAAAACGCGATTAAGTGAAAATATTGGACATTTTCGTCCTAAAAATTTACATTTCCGGGCTTGATAGCGGCCTAAAACGGTTGGTCCGTAACTCAAAACAAATTTTAAACGGGATTTAGGAAATTCACGTGATCTACAGAAAAGGTTCAGTGACTTCGGGAGTTGGCTGAGCGTTAGCTAAGCGTCAATAGTAGATAGGGACAGAGGAATATTTATTATTGTTCACAGACACAATACCCTCTACAAAAAGGCCCAAGTGTGTCATTAACCCCCGGTTAATATTAACCCCCCCCCCCGGGATTTCCTGGGTATGACCTGATAACCTCCTGTACATTCAACCCCTGATGTGTTTTAACCCCCCCTGGTAACATTAAACCCCCCCAGGGAATTTCCTGCCATGACCTCATGTCCGAATTTTACCAGTCACCAAATCTCTTAATAACCCCCCCCCCCTGGGAAGATCCTGGTATGACCAGATAACCCCCTGGAGACTTATCCCCCGGTAACGTTAACCCCCCCTGGGAATTTGTTCATATGACCAGACAATATCCTGACGAAATTAAACCCCCTCTTGTCTTAACCTCCTTAACATTAATCACCCACCCAGGGAATTTCTCGCCTTGTACTAGATAGTCTCCTGGTGATATTAAATCCCCCCCTGTTCGACTTAAAATACTGCCTTGAGGTCGGTTTTTATTATTATGTTAATACTAAACAATTCAAGATAGCTGACCCGTGCAGGACTTTTCTCCCACGAGCTCATTTCTGGCTAAACCATAGGTCGTAGATCAGATCTGAGGGCAACAATCGGGGAAAGACAAAATTAAATTTCCGTACCAAGAAAGGTTCCAGTCACTTTTTTGTCATATCTCTAAACGGTTATCTAATATATATACAACCGCATGTGTAACTGAGCTGACTGACTCACTCACTCACGTATACTAATTCTAAACCTACTTCCAGATGAGTTAGAGACTTGAAATTTGGTACACAGATAGCTTTTCCACGTGTAACCACCAGGATAAATCCCGAAAAGTGGAGAATTTTTCATTTTTCAAACCCCTCAAAAAAATTCCCAAAAAATCGCGCATTCCTTCACGCCCTGCAGGCATTTTTTTGTAAGCCCGATAGCGGGCGAACCGTTGGAGCTAGCTCGGATCTGACGGAAAATTCCATGGTCAGGAATGAAGTGAACTACAAAAAAGGTCTAATGACTTTTTGCCTCTATCTTCCATGGTTAAGCGACAAAACGCTCGAACATTTGAAATTCCAGAGATTTTTTCGATAAAAAATAATGTTTCAAGAGCCGATAGCGGCCGAACCGTTGTTGGTCGTCAGTCTAGCTCAAATCAATGATTTGACCCCATCAAATTAGCAAATTTGCGCGATCTACAGAAAAGGTCCAGTAATCTTTTGCCCTATTCTCGATTGGTTTGGCCGAAAAACGTGATTATGGTACAATTTTGTTGTAACTTTTACGCGAAACTTTTGTTTTTGGGGTCGATAGGCGACGCGTCCCCGAAAACCAGATGGTGTCGGGGGCTGGAATGAGATGTCAAAATACATACTAAAACTAACGTTTTTTTTATTTATTAGGAAAATAAGATGAACCTACAAAAAAAAAAGGTCCAGGTTGACTTTTTTACTAATATTATTATCCCCTTTAGTTATGACCGCAAAACGGCCGATTAAGTGAAAATTATTGGAACATTTTTCGCTAAAAATTTTTACATTTTTCTCCCGTGCTTTTTAAATAGCCGGCTAAACGTTTGGTCGTAACTCAAAACAAAAATTTTAAACGGGAATTTAGAAATCACGTTGGATCTAACAGAAAAAGTTTCCAGTTGACTTTCGGGAGTTGGGCTTGAGCGTTAAAGCTTAAGCGTTCATAGTATGAAAGGACATAGGAAATATTTTTATTATGTTATATTTCCACCAGACAACAATACCCCCTCCCTAAAAAAAAGGCCCAAGTGGAGGTCCATTAACCCCCCGAAATTTAACCCCCCCCCCCCGTGGAATTTTTCCTGGTAATGACCTTTGTTTAACCTCCTGTACATACAACCCCCTGATGTGTTAACCCCCCCTGTAAACATTAAACCCCCCCAGGAAAAATTTCCTGCCAATACCTCCATGTCCGAATTTTTTTATACCAGTCAACCAAAAATCTCTTAAACCCCCCCCCCCCTTGAAGATTCCTGGGTATGAAACCAGATTAAACCCCCTGGTGGAGAACTTAATCCCCCGGTAACGTTTAAACCCCCCCTGTGAAAATTTTGTTTTCCATATCAAGACCAATAATACCCTGACGAAATTAAACACCCCTCTTGTCTTAACCCCCTTTAAAACTTAATCCCCCACCCAGGGAATTTCTCGCCTTGATATTTTAGTCTCCTGGTGATTTTAAACCCCCCCTGTTCGACTAAAAATACTGCCTTGAGGTCGGTTTTTATTATGTTTATACAAAAAAATTTTCAAATAGCTACCCGTGCAGACTTTTCTCCCGAGCTCATTTCTGGTAAACCATAGGTCGTAGATCGATCTGGGGGCCAACGAAAGAAAAATTTAAAAATTTCCGAAAAGAAAGGTCCAGTCACTTTTTGTAATCATAACGGTTTATAACATTATAAACCCGCATTGTTTACTGACTGAACTTGACTTGACTCACTCAAACTCCAAGTATACTAATTCTAAACCTACTTCCAGATTGAAGGTTTATTAGAAGACTTGAAATTTTGGTACACAGATAAGCTTGTTTTCCACGTGGATAACCACCAGGAAAATTCCCGAAAAGTGAGAAATTTTTTTTTCCATTTTCAACCCCCCCCAAATAATTTCCCAAAAAATCGCGCATTTCTACACCCCTTGGCAGGCATTTTATTTTTTGTAAAGGCCCGATAATCGGGCGAACCCCGTTTTTTTTTTTGGAGCTAGCTCGGATCTGACGGAAAAATTCATAGTCAGAGAAATGAAGTGGGAACTAACAAAAAAGGTCCCTAATGACTTTTTTGCATTCTATCTTTCCCATGGTTTTAAAGCGAACAAAAACGGCTCGAACATTTTGAAATTTCCAGAATTTTTTTTTCGATAAAAAATAATTATTTTATCCAAGCAAAGCCCCGATAGCGGGGCCGAACCGTTTTTGGTCCGTTATCTCAAAAATCTGATTGAACCCCATCAAATTAAGCAAATTTTGCCCCCGGGTGGGGGGGGGCCCCCCCCGAAAACAAAAAAATCCCCCCCTAGTTTTAAAAAAAAAACAGGAAAAAAATAAAAAAAAGGGGTGTCCCACGCCCCCCCCCCCCCCCCCCCCCCCCCCCCCCCCGGGGGGGGGGTAAAAAATCCCTTTGCCCTAATCACCGATTTGGATTTTTTTTTTTGGGGCCGTAAAAAAACGTGAATTATGTACTATTTTTTTGTTTTTTGTAACTTTTTACGCGAAAACCTTTTTTTTTTTGGGGCATGGGGGAAAAAACCTTGGGGAGGTAAAAATAAAAAATTTTATTTGGGGAAAAAGTCCCCCTAAAAAAAAAGGCCCCGGGGAAATTTTTACTATATTTCCCTTAGTTTGCCCGCAAAACCGGATAAGGGGAAAATATTGGAATTTTCCCCTAAAAATTTTACTTCCCGGGGCTTGTAGGGCCCCTAAACGGTTGGTCGAAACTCAAAAACAATTTTAAAAGGGTTTTGGAAATCACGTGTTACAAAAAAAGGTTCAGGACTTGGGGGGTTGGCTGGCTTAGAAAGCTAATGTAGATGGGGCAGGGAAATTTTTTTTTTCCAACAAAATCCCCTAAAAAAAAGGCCCAATGTGTCTTTAACCCCCCGGTAATTTAACCCCCCCCGGGGTTTCCGGTTTTAACCTAAAACCCTCCTGTACATTAAACCCCCGAGGTTAACCCCCCTAAAAACATTAAACCCCCCCCCGGGGGGAATTTCCTCCATGCCCGTCCAATTTTTCCCCATCCCAAATCTTTAAACCCCCCCCCCCTGGGAAGCCCCGGAGACCAAAAACCCCCGGGGGGATTTCCCCCGGAAAACTTAACCCCCCGGGGGAATTTGTTTTTGCCAACAATACCCAGAAATTAAAAAACCCCCTCTTGTTTAACCTCCTTAACTTAAAAACCCCCCGGGAAAAATTTCTCGCCTTGATAGAAGTCCCGGGTGTTTTTAAAAACCCCCTGTTCTTTTTTAAAATACTGCCTTAGGTGGGTTTTTTTTATGTTTTAAAAAAAAAATTCAAGATGGGGGGGAACCCGGGGGGGGATTTTCTCCCGGGCCCTAATTTTTTTGGCAAAATTTTTGGGTTTTTTTGACAGATCTGAGGGCACAATCGAAAGCAAAAAAAAATTTTTTCCGGGGACAAAAAAAGGTCCAAAAAATTTTTTGGTCGTATCAAAAACCCCGGTTTTTTAACCCCCCAAAAGGGCCCTCAAAGTCAAAAGATTTTCGAACCCAAAAAAAAAAATCTATGAAAAAGGAAAAAAATTTTTTAAACCCTTGTCATTTATTTAAAATGTCCGGACTTAACAGTCCCAAAAATTTCCCCTTATTCCCAAATTTTTTCAAGCGTTTACTTTGGGGGCCGGGGGGGGTAGCCCCCCCGCGAGCCGAAGGGGGGGGGTAAAATTTTTAAAACAACCCCCATGGTTTTAAAAACGACTGATTTTCCCCCATTTTACTCACTCCTTTTTCTAATTCTAACCTTCCCTTTCCGGGGTTTTGGGGGCTTAAAAAATTTTGGGACAAAGATAGTTTTCCCCCGTGTAACCCCCCGGGGGAAAAACCCAAAAAATTTTAAAATTTTTTTTTTTTAAACCCCTAAAAAAAATTCCCCAAAAAAATCGCGCATTCTTCAAACCCCGCGGGCCCTTTTTTGAAAAACCCCATAGGGGGGGGAACCGTTGGAGCTAGCTCGGATCTGGGGAAAAAAATTTATGGTTTGGAAAAAAAGTGAAACAAAAAAAATTTTTAAAATTTTTTTTCTTTTTAAACTTTTCCGGGGTTTAAACGACAAAAAAGCTGGGAAAATTTTTTGGAAAAAATTCCCCCGAAAAATTTTTTTGAAAAAATTTTAAAGTTTTTCAACCCCGGGTTTTTGGCCCCCCCCCTTTTTCCCTAGGAAAAAACTTTTGCCCTTTAAAAATTTGAAAAATTTCCCTCACAAAAAAGGTTTTGTAATTTTTTTTCCCTAAACTCGTTTTTTTTTGGGGGAAAAAAAAAAAAAAAGTGAAATTTTGTAAAAATTTTTTTTTTTTTTCCCCCAAAAAATTTTTTTTTTGGGGTCCCATAGCGGGGAAAAAACCTTTGGGGGCGGGGGCCCCAAATTTTAAAACAAAAATTTTTTTTTTTTGGAAAATTTTAAAATGACCTAAAAAAAAGGGGCCAGTGATTTTTTCCCCTTTTTTTTCCCCCTTTTTTTTTTAAAACCCCAAAAAAGCGATTTTAAATGAAAATTTGGACATTTTTGCCTAAAAAATTTTCATTCCGGGGTTTGGGGAAAGGGTTTTTAAAGGGTTTGGGTTTTTAAACCCCAAAAAAAATTTTTAAAAGGGGTTTTTTGGAAAAACGGGGGATCTCCCGAAAAGGTTCGTGACTTCGGGGGTTGGCTGGGGTTACCCCAAACTTTAAAAAAATTTTGATGGGGGGGGGGAAAAAATTTTTTTTTGTTCCCCACCCAAAATTTTTCCCCAAAAAAAGGGCCCCCCAATTTTTTTTTTTAAACCCCCCCGGGTTTTAATTTTTTAACCCCCCCCCCGGGGTTTTTTTTTGGTTTTGCCCCGAAAAAACCCCGGGACATTCAACCCCCCCAAAAGTTTTTTAAACCCCCCTTTTGGAAAAAATTAAAACCCCCCCCGGGGGGAAATTTTCCGGGGCCTTTTACCTATGTCCAAATTTTTTACCGGGGAAAAAAAAACCTTAAAACCCCCCCCCCCCGGGGAAGACCCCGGAAAAACCCAATTTAAACCCCCCGGGGGGATTATCCCCCGGAAACGTTTTAAACCCCCCCCGGGGAAATTTTTTTTCAATACCAGAAAATTTCCTGAAAAAATTAAAAAACCCCCCCTTGTTTTAAACCCCCCTTAACATTTTAAACACCCCCCCCGGGAAAAATTTTTCGCCTTGAAAAGATAGTCTCCTGGTGATTTTAAAACCCCCTGTTTTGACTTAAAAAAAAACCTTTAGGGGGGGGTTTTTATTTGTTTATACAAACAATTCAAGATAGCTCCCCGTGCGGGCTTTTCCCCGAGCCCCAATTTTTTTTGGCAAAAACCCTAGGTTTTGATCAGATCTGAGGGAAAAAATCGAAAGAAAAAAAATTTAAAAATTTCCCGACCAAAAAAAAGGTCCAAAATCAAAAAATTTTTGTCCTAAAAAACTTAAAAAAAATTTTTTTCCCTTTTTTTAATTAATTATAAAACCAACCGCCCAATTTGGGGTTTTAAAGGGGGGGGGTTGGACCCCCCGGGGGCCGGGGACTTTTTAACCCTTTTCTCAGTTTTCCCAAATTTAACCTTATTTCCCGAGATTTTTGAGATTTTAAAAATTTTTGGGACAAAAGTTTTGTTTTAAAAGTGAAACCCCCCGGGAAAAAACCCAAAAATTTAAAAAATTTTTTTTATTTTAAACCCCCCCCAAAAAAAAATTTCCCAAAAAAAAGCGATTTTCCCCCCCTTTTCGGCATTTTTTTTTTAAACCCCATAGCGGGGGAAAAACCGGGTTTGGGGCTAGCTCGGACTGGGGAAAAAAATTTATGGGCCCGGGAAGGGAAAATAAAAATTAAAAAAAAAAGGGCCCAATGGCCCCTTTTTTTCTCTATTTTTTCCCGGGTTTTTAAGGGGGGAAAAAACGCTCGAACATTTGAAACCCAGAGATTTTTTCGATAAAAAAAAATGTTTCAACCCCGAGTTTAGGGGCCAAAACCGTTGGTCGTACCCAAAATCTAAATTTGCCCCAACCCAAAATTAGCAAATTGCGCGATCTACAGAAAAAGGTTCCAGTAATCTTTTCCCCCTATCTCGTTTTGGTTTTTGGCAAAAAAAACGTGATTATGTACAATTTTGTTGTAACTTTTACGAAAAACCCTTTTTTTTTTGGGGGAGTTTAGCGGCAAAAAACCTTTGGTTTCGGAGGCCCAAAAAAAGGGGACAAACGTTTTTATTTAGGAAATTAAGATGCCCTTTACAAAAAAGGCCCGGGGGATTTTTTTTACATATTTCCCTTGGGTTTTTCCGAAAAACCCGGGGTTTTAAAAGTGAAAATTTTGGGGGAATTTTTCCCCGCCTAAAAATTTACTTTCCCGGGGTTTGGGTTTAGCGGCTAAACCCCGGTTGGTCGAAAATCAAAAAAAATTTTTAAAGGGGGTTTGGGAAAATTCACGTGATCTCCCAAAAAAAGGGTTTTCAGTGACTTCGGGGGGGTTGGTTTGAGCGTTAGCTAAGCTTTCAATAGTAGATAGGGACAGGGGGAATATTTATTATGTTCACAGACACTTTTCCTCAAAAAAAGGGCCCCCCCCAAATGTGTGTCTTTAACCCCCGGTAATAAAACCCCCCCCCCGGGGATTTCCTGGTATGACCTGTTTAACCTCCTGTAATTCAACCCCCTATGTTTTTAAACCCCCCCTGGAAAAAAAACTTTAAACCCCCCCCCGGGGAATTTCCTCCCATGCCCTTTCATGTGGGAATTTTCCAGTCACCAAATCCCCTTAAACCCCCCCCCCTGGGAGGACCCCGGGTTTATGCCAGTTTAACCCCCCTGGAAAACTTACCCCCCGGTTAACTTTTACCCCCCCCTGGGAATTTGTTCTTTTGGGACCAAGAAAATTTACCCTGCGAAATTAAACCCCTTTGTTTTTTAACCCCCTTAAAAAAATTTCACCCACCCGGGGAAATTTTCCCTCCCCTTAAACTAGTAGTCTCCGGGTTTTTAAATATTTAAAAAACCCCCCCTTTGGGTTTGGGCCCCTTAAATCCCCCCCCCCCTCCCCCCCTTTAAGGGGCCCCCCCGGTTTTTTTATTTTATTTTTTTAAAAACTAAACAATTCAAGATAGTGCCCCGTGCGGGACTTTTCTCCCGAGCTCATTTTGGTTTAAACCATAGGTTTTGATCAGATCTGAGGGCACAATCAAAGGGGTCCAGTCACTTTTTGTGTATCTCTAAGGGTTTTTTAACCCGCAAAATGCCCTAAAAGTCAAAATTTTTTAAGGAATCCGGAAAAAATTTTATAAAAAAAAGGGCCCAATTTTTTTAAATCCCTTGTCATTTACTTAAATGCCCGGGATTTAAAACCCAAAGTCCCCAAATTTCCCGGGCTTATCCCCAAATTTTTGCAAGCTTTTTAACTTTTGGGGGCCGGGGGGGCGCAGCCCCCAGCGAGCCGAAGGCGAGTTTATATATATATTTTAAATTAAGTAAGTGAATTTTCTTTCAAAATTTTAATTTTGAAGTTTCATTTTTATGAAGGCCCTTAAAAAAAAAGAATTGGAAAATTATTTTCAACAATTTTTAAAGGGCCTGTTTTGGGAAAAAAACCCGGGTATTTATTTGGGGTTCCCTTTTGAGTAATATGCATACATAAGATATGGTGTGTATGCATCCCACGGTGATAAAATCCCTCTGCTGATTTTTAAAAATATGGGGGGACCCTAAAAAAAATTAAAAAAAAAAACCCCTTTTTTTTCAAAAGAAACCCCAAAACCTTTTTCTACGGAAAAAAACCCAAAAAGGACTTTGGCTCTTTTTGACTTTTTCTTTAGTTTTTTTATATATTTGAGTTTTTATATTTATTTTTATAATAATTGTTATTTTAAATTTTTAAATTTCCAATTTTAAACCCACATAAAAAAATTCAAAAAATCGTACTTGATAAGGGTTTTTAAATGAAACAGCCGTAAAAGGGTTTAAAAAAATTATTAAAGGCGGGGGTACCCCCAGGGGTTTTTGGGAAACCCTTAAAACAGTGGGGTACTCCCAAAGTGTTTTACAAAGTAAAAAGAGGGTTTAAGGTTTTGGTATTAGTTTAAAAAAAAAGGTTTTTTCTTACCATCCACTTTCCTTTGTCCAAAGGGGGTTTTGTGTGTTTTTCAGCGAAAAAATCTACTGATTTTACGCCCCCCAAAAAACTCCTAGCTGAAGAGACGAATCGGGGTCAAAAACAGTTTTTCCCGAAAAATATGTAAAGGGAGCTTTAGTTTCAAAGAAAAAAGTTTGCTTTGACACAAAATCCAAAAGCTTTTGGGCCGTCACGGAGAAAAACGGCCCCCAAAAAAAGGGTGCCCGGGCTCTGCGAGCTTTCGGACCCCAAAAAGGGAAACCGATCTTTTTGGGTGAAAAAGCTTTTTTCCCCCGGGGAAAAAGTGTCTTGAAAAAAGGGGAAAAAAATTTTTTAATGCCCCAGTTTAGGGGTTATCCTGTTTTCGTTCTTTTTTGGGAAAATCATCAGCATGGCGGGGGGTAGCCTTTGGAACTTGGAAACCCTTTGAACGTGGTACTGCAAAGTGTTTTACAAAGTAAAAGGGCCCAAAAGTCGAAAGAAAAAAAGTCAAAGACGGAAAAAGCATGTGGTATTAGTTTAGGTAAAGGTATTTTCTTACTCCACTCCTTTCCTAAGGTGTGTGTGTTTCAGCGAAAAATCTGTGATTTCTACCCCACAAACCCTCCTTAGCGAAGGGGCAAAATCAAAGTCAAAAACAGAATATCCGAAAAATATGCCCAAGGCGTTAGCTCAAAAAAAAATAAGTTTGTTTGCACAAAACCCCCAAAAAGCTTTTTTGGCATTTAATTTCCCAATGTATTTTGTGACCCCCGGGATTACAGAAATATTGTGGGAATTTTCAAAGGGGAAATAATGAAATATTTTTCTTATTGTCTCAATCATTAAAAAATTTTTTCTTTTAATGACCCTTTTAGATGTGTAATTGTTTTGGTGTTTTTCACTATATTTATATCACATTTTTTAGAAATTTTAGCATCCTTTAATTAATTGTTCTCTTTGGGGACACACACACACACACACACAAACACCATCCCACCCCACTTTTGTTTTTATACATATAAAAAATAAAAAATAAAGGGGTATACATAAATTTTATAATTTAAAAGGGGTTTAAAAAAAAACCTTTTAAAAATTTCCCACCAAATTTAAACCCCCAATTGTTTGTAATAAAACCATGTGAAGAAGATTTTTAAAAAAAGCATATCCCTTTTTGATCCTTTGAGGGAAACCCTGTTATCGTCGAGTTATCAAATCAAGATACTGGGAATAATATATTCGGGCCTTTTTGGGTTGTTTAAAAAAAAACGAACAGGCGTTTTAAAGGTGAAAAATTCTTTTAGGGGAATTGTCTTTTCCCCTTTTAAATATACTCGGTATATTTGATATTTATGAAAACTACCCCTTTTTTAATTTTAGATTTTTCAAGAATAGGGCAGAACTAGTTATTTTTCCCTATTAGAGACAAACAATTGCTGTGGGAGATTTTGACCACTATAGGTTTTTACAACAAGGGACGCCCAAACCCAAATAGGGGAAATAAAAACAAGCTGGCAAATTTTTTTGAAAATAATTCCCTTTCTATTAATTTTTTGTTTTTTTAATTTTCGTTTCTTCATTAATTTTCGTATTATCGTCGTTTATAAACATTTTTTTATAATAGTTTGGAAATTTTACAGAAAAATGTGACTTTAAAAAAAAGGGAAAAAAACCGTTTAACAGAAATAAAAGTGATTTTTAATTTAAAAAAAACAGTTGAGGGAAAACAAATCTATGACTGTAATGTTAGGTTAAAACTAACTTTTAATAATTTATTTTTTGATTTAGCTATGCACTATTACCATCATTGAGAAATTTAAAAAAAGGGCAAAATTTCTGGGCCCCTTTGTTATTTTTAATATTAAAAAATGGAGGTTCTCTAGCGACCCCCTTTAAAAAATATTGGGGGGGGTTTTAAATCGATGAAAAGGGTGCTATTGCAGGGTTTATCAGTGTGAGGAAGTCGGGGGTTTAAATTACACCCTTCCCCTTGGCATTTTTTATTTTCTTCTTTGACTTGGGTTTCCCCCTCCAATTACTTTTTTTTATTATTGAAAAAAACCCGGGACTAAAAAATGTTCTCGCTCCGCACTTTCAGCGCTATTCCTTGATACATTCTATTGTTCTTTGACATTTTTTTGAAATTGTTTTAAATATTTTTTAAAAACATTCTTTGTTAAAATTTACACTAAATTTTTTTTTAAAAAGAAACTTATAACAAGAGTTTTTTTTAACAAAAAAAAACAAATATTTTGTTTTTATACTTTTATTTTACTAACTACTTCTTTATAATATCAAATATCTTTTTTATTTTTTTAAACGATTTTAGGGAATTTAAAATAAAAATTTGGGGAAAAACTTTTTAATTAAGTTTTGGTACTACGTTTAGATTTATTTAAATGTTATTTTAATTTTTTTTTTTTTAAGGTTTCAAGGGAATTTTATATAGGATTTGGAAAAACCTTTCCCATTTCATAGCTTTTTGTGTTTTTTTTAAAAATTTTAAATCAATTTGGGTTTAATGAATTTTTTTGGGAACATAATTTCCCCCATTTATAAAAATCTATTCTTATGTATGCATACAAACCAATTTTTTTTTTTTTAAAATTTTGTTTATATTGTTTTAATTCATAAGGGGAGGGTTTTTATGTAAATACCGGGGACCCAAATTTTAATTTAAATATAAACCCGCGGGTTTTTAATTAAAGGTAATGTAAACAAACTTTCAATTAATACATTAATAAATTTAATTGAAATTTTTTTGATTAATGTATATATTCTCAAACTTTAAAATGATGTACTATATAAACAAAATTGATCTTTTTAAATGAAGGGAATTTTTTAAAAACAAAAACCAAAGTCAATTTTTTAAGGCCCCCCCCCAAAAATTTGTTTAAAAACAGAAATGAAATGCTGTTAAAAATTAAAAATAAAAACCGGAAGAAAAGTAATTTAAAATTGAAGACTAAATACGTTTTTTCCTTTTTTCAAGTATTATCTCCCGTTTACTATCATACCCAAAATTTTTTTTGTAAAGTATTTAAAACCCCAAAATAAAAAAAGTTTTAAAAAAACGAAAAAAATTTGTAAAGGAAACATTAACAAACTATTACCCCAAGTGAGTTGTGATTTTTACCAATTTTTTGTTCATTTCAAATAAATATAGTTTTCAACTCGAAAATGTAATCTAAGTAACTTGTTTCGGGCAGTTGAAATTAAACTTGAATTTGGGGGGGTTTTTTTTGTAAAATAAACGTAGGGGGATAACCCCCCCTCCAAGTACAGTGCTCGATGCGAAACCCAATTTTCCGGGCATTATGAGCAATATCAAGGGAAATACAAATTGGGCAGGTACAGTGCCAGGTTTCTCTGTCTTTTAAAAAGGTTTATAGCACTAAAATTGAGAGGTTAAGGGGGTGAAACCAAAGGACTGAGCCTAAAAATATCCCCAAAGAGGGGAAAATTTAAACCCTTTTATGTAAATATCGCTAAAGGACGTTTCATATTTAATGAAAATTTTACAATCCTGTACGATATTTCTTCGGTTAAAAGGGGGGTGACACATGTAGTATAAACGTCGGGTCGTTTAAATTCGTGACTCATAGTTCCATTTTCTCAGCTAATTTTAAATATAAATTGTTTTTAGGAGAAAAATTTAAAAAAAATTTAATGAAAAATGTTTTCAGTTTTATAGCATGGTGCTTGTATTGAAAAACCCAAAACTAGGTAAAGACTTTTTCAAAATGATTTAAGTATATAACATTTTTATTACGTTTTCAAAATGTTTTAAAAATAATTTGTCTTTTCCCCCAAAATAACTACTCTGAAAATTACAATTTTCTTTGGAAAAAAAATAAGTAGGAAACGGAAGCAGATGGTAAATCCCAAACCGAGTTATTAAAAAAAATTAAATTCAAAACTCTATTTTGGAAACCGGGGTCGTTTGGGCCCGGTATTCTCATTTTTAACCCGCTTATCCCAAAACCCTTATTTTGGTTATTACATGAGGAAGGGGGTTATAACTTTCACTTTTAAGAAATATAATGACTTTTAGGAAAATTTAACAATAAAACGTTTACAAATTAGGGGCACTAAATGATATCCCCTTTTAAAACATTTTTAAATATCATTTGTGGTTATAAAACCCCTTCCTCACATTTTATACTTTACAATGTAAACCCATCACTCAGTTGTTTTCCCATTCGAGAATCCCTTTTTGGGGGAAAAAAAACGCTAGGGCCCCCAAAAGTCACTTAACAGGCTTTGTGAAGGGTTTCCCTTTCAACATTAAAAAACAGCAACAGCTCATTTCAGTTTCGAGAAGTCCTGCGAAAAGATCGCAAATTTAGACAATTTTTTTATATAATATATATATATCTGTCAGACAAAAGACAATTTTTTTTCAAACTTTTTAGTTTAAGTTTCAATTGGGCAAAACACCAAAACCAATATGTTTTACCACGTGCACTATAATCAAAAACCATTTTTGTTTATGTATAATTGAAATTTTAAGCTAAATTTAAAGTTGCGGATGAAATTTTTTCCTCGAGTTTTCTTGGGTTAGTTCGGGGTACATTGTTTACAGTGTTATACGTTAAAATGTCCTATGATTTTTATCGAGGGTTTTTTTACACATTTATTTATTCTAAAAATTTTTTAATTGTATTACAATTGGGCCAATCCTACGGATAAGTTAGCTTGTAAAGTCATCAAAATTTTAGAGAGATTATCCATAGTACTTTAAAAAAAATTTTTTTTTTTCTTTAGTAGAAATGAAGTTATATGAAACATTTAAAATTTGTCAGAGCCCTTTAAATTTGTTCTTGGGAAATATCCATCGCAAAATGCACACAGGAAAAGGGGAGTTGACAGATTTTTGATAGAATGAAACGAAAGTCTTAAAGAATTTTTCACTTTTTAAAAATATCATATTATTTAAAATCGAGGGTATCGTGCGAAAAAAGTTTGGGCAGACGGGGATGGAAAAATTTTTCCGCCCCCTCCCCCCTTTCTGTCAGCCAATAACCTTTTTTAAAAAATTTCAAAATAAAAATTGGGCGTTTTTATAATCATACTATCTATAAATTTTTTAATTAATTAATTAAAAATTTTTAAAAAATATCTTTTTTTGGAAAAATTACTGGGTTTTTGGTTTATTTTAGGAAATTGATAAGGGGTGAGTGTTATTGTGTACACTAGGCTATGCGAATTTGGGAAATGAAAAAGTCATTTCAAGGAAGGGTGAAATAAAAATTTTATTTCGCTGCCCCTGTTGTTTAGTAAAAAAGACATTGCTGTTTGTGAAAAATGTTGAGTAGTTTATCTATATAAAATTTTTTTTCTTTAAAAATCCCCTTTTTAGTTCACAATAACCTAAAAAAGTTTACAAAAAAACTTTTCTTTAAAACCCACGGCTTTAAAAGCTAGAAACCCCATTCTCTTTAAAACCCCTCGAATTAAAAAGCAAAAAATAAAATACCTAAATAAAATAAAAGTTGTAGATAAAATAATATTACATTTAATTTTTGTTTTCAGAAAACTTTTAATAAAACTTTATGTTTATAATATAACTACTACCTACTGTAGCAAATGCGTGGCTTATAGTTAGCTGGTTAGGGAAAAGGGGGTCGTTATAAAAAAATTTGGGACACGCGCCCTTTCGGCATACTTTTGACCTTTTTTTTTGCGGTGAATTGTTACGGCTTGGGGTTTTTTTTTTTACCTTTCCAGTCGCGTGGGGGGTTTTTTCGTAAGTTAAACTTTTTATCGTCGAATTACGATTTTCAGTGGGAGTTTTTTTTGTAAAACTAATGTTAGCTTCAATATATTGTTTTAATTTTGACCCCAAAGGAAAAAAAAGAAGTTTTGAATTAAATTTAAACATTAATGCAAGTTTTTAAGAGAAATACGTGTCATTGCAAGAATTGTTCAAAAAAAGGTTTTTCAATTTTAAAATTATATTAATATTTTAAAGTTATTTTTAATAACCATTACTATATTAGCAGTCAGAAAATTTAAATTTTTATATATTTTATTATAAAAAAATATTATATACAAAAATTTTTTTTAAAATTTTTTTAGATATAAAGTTTAAAAAAAAGTTTTCTTGGGGGGTAAATTTTGTTAAATTACAGTTTGAAAATTTGGGGTTTGTACCATTTTGTAAAAAAGGTTGGGGCACAAGTGGAATGGGGAAAAAAATTTTATGAAGTTTTTTGTTCGTTTTTTTTGGGCCCCGTTTATGATAGAGGAAAGTTTAAATTTCATTCGAAATTTTAAAATTTTTAAACTATTTTTTAAATTTTAGTTTTTCTTTTTTGTTAAAAACTTTTTTGTTCGAATTTTTTTAAAAATTTTTAACAAGAAATTTGGGCTTTCTTTTAAATTTAAATTTTTTTTGAAAGGAAAAAACCTTTTGTTGAGGGGAAAATTTTACAAAAAAAAAGTGGCCCGTGTAGCTTTTGGTTTAAAATTTTCCCTCGTTTAAAATTTAATAAAAAATTAATTAGTACAAGGATTTTTCTTTTTTAAAACAACTTTACTGAAACTGTTAATTTTAAAAAACAAATTTTTAAATGATTTGGGAAAAAATTTCCTGTCTATTTTAAAACCCAATACATATAGTTAATTTGTTTTTAAACTGGATAAAAGAAATGGGGGAGTTTAAAAAAAACTAAAGAGTATGAAAGGGATGTTGCGTAACTTGCCCGGGTCTCTCTACAAACCCACTAAAAAAAATTAAACCCACGTAACAATTTGAAAAATATTATAACTTTGTATAAAAAAAAATTAAAAATCTTTTATTTAAAACTTTTAAAAAGAGAAAACCAAATATTTTTAAAATAAATGCTTTTTTACTTAAACAAAAAATGATGAAAATGGTCAATCTTACCTAATTGGGTTTAAAAAGTCAAATTTAATATAACTCCCCGAGGGGATTTGGGGTTTTGGGGAGTGCTTTTTTGCTTTCTCTTTATTTTATTTTTTTAAAATTTTTAAGGGGTAACTCATCAAGTTGTTTGGAAGAAACATCGTATATTTTTGTATTTAAATATAAGTTTAAGATTCTTCTCCATGACGTCAAGCCGCTCTTGAAGATTTCGGTCTCAGTGAGGCTCCGAACGACAGTTTGTGGGGAAGAGATTCACCAAGACAGGACCTTTTTTTTGAGCCATGCAGTTGTCCAGGAAAATGCCCTTTTGGCACCCTTTTAAAAAAAACTGGGCTTCCCCTCTAAAATTTCTGTTTTAATTCTTATTTAAACCGACGATGTAACCCTCTATTCGACCCTTTTGGTTTTTTCGCAGAATTTGAATCCATAGAAAGAAAATAAAAATAAAAAGGTCGTAGTTTGAAATTAAAACAACAAGTAACCTCATTTAAAGTTTAAAGAAAATTTCCCTTTAAAAACCCTTTCTATCCTTAAAATTTCGAAAAATAAATAAATTACGCGTACAGGGGATTTTGATGGTTTCATTTTTTTTGTTCATAATGAATTGCGCGCGGCCCGCGAGAATATGTGTTTAAAAAATGCTATTAAAATTTTAGTCTACTTTAAAATTTTTTTTAAATATTAATATTAAATTTTTAGTTTTTAAAGTTACTGTAAAAATTTCATTGCCTTTCTACTAGCAGTTTTGTTTAGTAAAATTTTTTTTTTTAAATTTCTTACAGTTTTTTTGGGGGAAATAAAAAAATTTTTTTTAAACGTGTTCAAAAACCCCAAAATTGGGGGAGTTAAGTTTATCAGTGTTGTGCAAATAAAAGGCTCAGAATAATTTCTGTATTATCAATTAGTTTTTTTTTAGAAAGAAAGGGGTCATGTATAATCTACTTTTATTAAGACAAAAACCTGAGGGAAATTTTAAAGTACTAAAAAAAAAAATTTTTTAATTAAAATCTCGGAATTTAAATTTAAAGGACAGTTGAGTGGTTTTTAAACGAATGGTTTTTAAAACAATACCGGGCCCCAAAAACCCTTTTTTTTTAATTTTGTGTGAAAAAATAGATTTCCTTTTGCCTTTTTTAATGGTTTTAAAAAACTGAACTAAAATCTTTGTATTCGGAATCAGTTTTACTGTGAGAAAAAATTTACACATTGACACAAAACTAACGCTTAAAAAAAATTTGAGGGGGAGGGCTCGGGGAAAATGGATGTTTTCGCGTTTTGTATCTAAGCAGAGAAACAAGGGTTTTAAGAAAAAATAAATTACTGAGAGAAAACCGACACTTTGGTTTCCAAGTCTTTTTGTTCAAGGTTTCAAGTTAATGGACTTTAGTTAATTGTGTTAGTTTTATCCTTTAATAGGGAAAAAGTTTTCCTTTGGGTTTTTTTGTCACCTGTACCCAAAAATTTACCCAAAAATTTAAAAAATTTGGAAAAAAAATTACATGGTTTTTTTAAAATTTTGACAAGAATTTCTAAAGTGGGCTAATATTCCCCTAAAGCCACCCTTTATAACTGAAAAGGTTTTTACCAAACCAAAACATAGTTATTATGTATATTTCTCTTGAAATTTTGATCATCCCAAAAAAAAAATGTGTTTTTATTACTTTTTTATGAAAATTGAACCCCTAATTAGTTTTTTTTAATTTAATTTTCACATTCCATTTTTATATCCCAATCTAAACCCTTTTTTCGCATTTGGTTTTTTTTTCAAGTTTCGTTGCTTGTTGTTTGAAATTCCCCCTTATCAATTTTATAGTTAATATTTGTTTAAAATTGTTGGGATTTTTAAAATGTATAAAACGCTTTTTTTATTCATTTTCAAATTTTTGAATAATTTTTTATTTACATTGAATGTATAACGACTTGGTTATAGGTATTAATACTCTGTTTAAAATTTCGTTTCTTGTTGTTTGGTTTTTCCCATTATCAATTTTTTTAAAGGTTTTTTTTAATTTTAAAAAAATTTTTTTTTTTCAAAAAAAAATTTTTGCATTTAATATGTTTTAAAAAAGCTTTTTTTTTTCATTACAATTTTTTGGGAATTTTTTTGTTTTAAAATTGAATGTATTAAAGACTTGGTTATAGGTATTAATACTCTGTTTCAAGTTTTGTTGCTTGTTGTTTGTATTCCCCTTATCAATTTTATAGTTAATATTTTTTCAAAAATTTTTGGGGATTTTTAAAAATGTATTAAAAAAGCTTTTTTATTTATTACAATTATTGAATATTTGTTTTTACATTGGGAAAGTATAACGGGCTTTGGGTTATAGGTTTAATAAATCTGTTTTTAAGTTTCGTTGCTTGTTGTTTTTATTCCCCTTATCAATTTTATAGTTAATATTTGTTCAAAATTTTTTGCTTTTAAAATGTATTAAAAAAGCTTTTTTATTCATTTCAAAATTGAAAATTTGTATTTACATTGAATGTATAACGACTTGGATTATAGGTATTAATACTCTGTTTCAAATTTCGTTGCTTGTTGTTTTTTTTTCCCCTTATCAATTTTATAGTTAATATTTGTTTTAAAAAATTTTTGCATTTAATATGTATAAAAAGCTTTTTTATTCTTTACAAAAATTTTGAATAATTTTTATTTACATTGAATGTAAAAAACGCTTGGATTATAGGTAAATTTAAAACTCTGTTTCAAAAATTTTGTTGCTTGTTGTTTTTATTCCCATTATAATTTTTATTATTAAATTTGTTCAAAATTGTTTTCATTTTATGTATAAACGCTTTTTTTTTATTCATTTCAATTTTTGAATAATTTGTTTTTTACTTTTAATGTATAAACACTTGGATTTATGGAAATTTAAAATTCCAGAATATTTTGAATTAAAAAATTTTCAATCAGACATCCAAGATGATATAAAAATATATATTTGATTAGTAAGCTCGAAAGGGAAAATTCAGTAAAAAATTTTTTTACTAAATTTTTTTAAATATTAAATATTATTTGGGTTTTTCTAAAATAAAAAACCAAAAGTTCCAAATTTAAAAATAATTGGTTTATTTTAAAATGGCAAATTTTAAAAAGTTCAAAACTTTAGATTTCTTTAATCTCTATTTTCCACAAAAAAATTGGGCCAAAAACCGGGGTTTTTTTTAAAATTAAAAAGGGGCCTTTTGGGAAAAAAAAAAAAATGTCAGTCAAATTTTATCAACCTAAAAAAAACAGGCTTCCCTTTTGGAAAAAAAAATTTAATTTAAAATTTTTAAATAAAAATTAAAATACCAAAATTTTTAAGGTCCCAAATTTTTTAAAGTGTTTTTTTTTTTTGGGGCAGAAAAAGTGAAAAATATATTGTTTTTCATTAAATTGTTTTCAAGTGGAAGCGAGAAGAAGTTTTTAATGTCCTTTGGGTGTAGTAAAACTGACCGGCGCGTTCCGGGCGCCCGGGCGAGATTGCCGTTTGGAATTTCCCCGGGGGGGGGGGCTGTTTAAAAATTGTAGGGGTGCCCCACCCAGAGCGCGGTAGTCGATGATTTAAAGGGGGGTGGCGAGGGGCCGGGGGAGAGGGGTTCGATACGGGAAGCGTGATTTTTCGAGGGAAGGACAGTACAGCGAGCAGAGGACTTTTTTAAAACAACTTCAATTTCATTTGACAGGTTTTAAAAAATATTATTCCCAGTTTAATTAGTTATTTCATTTTTTTATGGTGCAAATTTGTTTTAGTAAATTTTTGTTTGTTTTTTCTTAGCTTGGCTTTTCAATTTTTAAAAGTAAAAATTTTTTTGACGTTTTTTCACCCTGATGTGCAAGAAAATTTTTATGCATATTTTCATTGAAATTTTTTACGCATATAGAATTAAGTATTTTTTGTAGTAATATTTAATTTTCTTCACCATTTTTAAAGGGTCAAAAAACGATTAAACGGATTAAAAATTTTAAAAAGTTTTCGATTAAATAAAACTTTCGTTTATTATTAGGCTCTCGGACTGCTGTGAAAATCGGTCCTGTCTAAAATTAATTTAGGTTTCCCTAAATTTCGATCTGCTGTCACAAGCGGGTCATAACGATTAAACGCGATTAAATTAAATTGTTTTCGATTAAATAAAACTTTCGTTTATTATTAGGCTCTCGGACTGCTGTGAAAATCGGTCCTGTCTAAAATAATCTAGGTTTCCCTAAATTTCCGATCTGCTGTCACAAGCGGGTCATAACGATTAAAACGCGATTAAATTAAATTGTTTTCGATTAAATAAAACTTTCGTTTATTATTAGGCTCTCGGACTGCTGTGAAAATCGGTCCTGTCTAAAATAAATCTAGGTTTCCCTAAATTTCCGATCTGCTGTCACAAGCGGGTACATAAACGATTAAACGCGATTTAAATTAATTGTTTTTCGATTAAATAAAACTTTCGTTTATTATTAGGCTCTCAGACTGCTGTGAAAATCGGTCCTGTCTAAAATTAATTTAGGTTTCCCTAAATTTCCGATCTGCTGTCACAAGCGGGTCATAACGATTTAAACGCGATTAAATTAAATTGTTTTCGATTAAATAAAACTTTCGTTTATTATTAGGCTCTCGGACTGCTGTGAAAATCGGTCCTGTTCTAAAATTAATTTAGGTTTCCCTAAATTTCCGATCTGCTGTCACAAGCGGGTCATAACGATTAAACGCGATTAAATTAAATTGTTTTTCGATTAAATAAAACTTTCGTTTTTTATTAGGCTCTCGGACTGCTGTGAAAATCGGTCCTGTCTAAAATTAATTTAGGTTTCCCTAAATTTCCGATCTGCTGTCACAAGCGGGTCATAACGATTAAACGCGATTAAATTAAATTGGTTTTCGATTAAATAAAACTTTCGTTTATTATTAGGCTCTCGGACTGCTGTGAAAATCGGTCTGTCTAAATAAATCTAGGTTCCCTAAATTTCCGATCTGCTGTCACAAGCGGGTCATAACGATTAAACGCGATTAAATTAAATTGTTTTTTCGATTAAATAAAACTTTCGTTTATTATTAGGCTCTCGGACTGCTGTGAAAATCGGTCCTGTCTAAAATTAATTTAGGTTTCCCTAAAATTTCCGATCTGCTGTCACAAGCGGGTCATAACGATTAAACGCGATTAAATTAAATTGTTTTGCGATTAAATAAAACTTTCGTTTATTATTAGGCTCTCGGACTGCTGTGAAAATCGGTCCTGTCTAAAATTAATTTAGGTTTCCCTAAATTTCCGATTGCTGTCACAAACGGGTCATAACGATTAAAAAGCGATTAAATTAAATTGTTTTCGATTAATAAAACTTTCGTTTATTATTAGGCTCTCGGGACTGCTGTGAAATCGGTCCTGCTAAAATAAATTTGGTTTCCCTAAGTTCGATCTG